>NC_142875.1:85929473-86087105 GCF_051225735.1 Oryctolagus cuniculus
GTGCCCCTCACGATTACATTGTAGTTGACTGTGATGAAAGCAGTATCTCTCAGAGGGGACAGACAATGCCAACCCATGGGGACAAAACAGCCTTGTAAATTGGATTTCTAGACTACCATGGCAAACAGTGGAAAGTTTTGATTCCTATCCAAGCTTCACAATGGGGAATCATTGTTCAGTTGCGGCGCTCCACCCTTGAACATGGACTACCCTGTGGATTCATTATCTAAATGGGAAGTGTGACTTGGAATGGCTGAGAAGAGCAAACTGCACCGCCGTGGTGTGCAGATGGACATACTTTCAGATGGGCACACGGTGTTACTTATACATATATCACTACTGTGATGGGAAAAGTGTCTGCTATGCAGTAGACACTCTAAGATGTTAGCAGATTCTTCATTGCCCAGATAGGTGTGTGGACATTAAACTGCCTCAAACAAATATTTCAAGGCCCCATAATGTGACTTCAAAGGCTTTGAGGAATAAATATTTCACTTTCCTTTTCCTTATTTGTTTTACCGTTAACTATACTCTTGGCATCGCCATTAATCTTAATGAAATTCTAGCTTCCTATGCGCCAAGGCATACAGATACACTCAGCATCCAGTTACTGAAAAAGAGTTCCCTGGGACTTCTCTCTTCCTCTGTTTCAGTTAACTACTTTTAACTAGTGTGCTCCTTCCAAGGGCAAGATTCGTGGGCTGCTTCTCCGTGGCCTCTCCTGCGGTGGGAAAGCTCATTGTCTCCACGTGGACCACAAAGATAACTACAAGTAATGCTAGAATTTTCCTCAGAAAGCTTTGCTGGTCTTTTCCAGCCTATGAACAAGTGCTCATTTAAATCCCCCAGGTTCCATGTCATTAAGACGGCCAGACACCATTCTGACCTGGAAATTTTTCAGAGTAGGTTTCATCAGCTGCTGGCTGTGGCTTTAGAAAAACCTCAAGTTCCTGTGGAGGCCTGATTTTGATTCTGCGGGAGTATGTGATGGATCAGTTGTATCTCTATGTACATTTTAATTTATGCTAGTAAATACTGAGCCATTTAATCTAGTAATAACTAGTAATACTAGGATGTATTATCTATAGTAGTTACTTACAAAAAAGATATATTTATTTATCTAAAAGGCATAGTTAGAGAGAAAGAGGGAGAGACAGAGAGAGGTCTTTCATCCATTGGTTCACTCCCCAAATGGCCACAATGGCCAGAACTGGGCCAGACCAAAGCCGGGAGCCAGGAGCTTCTTCAGGGTCTCCCACATGGGTGGCAGAGGCCTAAGGATTTGGTCGTCTTCTGCTGCTTCCCCAGGCTCATTGCCTAGGATCAGAAGTGGAGCAGGGGCTGGCTCTGTGGCGTAACAGTTGGGCAGCTACCTCCAGTGCCAGCATCCCATATGGGCACCGATTTCAGTCCTGGATGCTCCACTTCTGATTCAGCTCTCTGCTGTGGTCTGGGAAAGCTGTGGAAGATGGCCCAAGTCACTGGGCCCCTGCAACCACATGAGGGACCTAGAAGAAGCTCTTGGCTCCTGGCTTCAGATCAGCCTAGCTCTGGGCGTTGCAGCCATTTGGGGAGTGAACCATTGGATGGAAGACCTCTCTCTCTCTCTGCCTCTGCTTCTCTGTAATTCAGCCTTTCTTTATTATTTTTAAAAGATTTATTTATTTATTTGAAAGTCAGAGTTACATAGAGAGAGAAGGAGAGGCAGAGAGAGAGAGGTCTTCCACCCACTGGTTCACCCCCCAATTGGCCACTACCGCCAGAGCTGCGCAGATTCAAAGCCAGGAGCCAGGAGCTTCTTTTGGGCCTCCCACAGTGGTGCAGGGTCCCAAGGACTTGAGCCAGGCCATAGCAGAGAGCTAGATTGTAAGTGGAGCAGCCGGGACTTGAACCAGCACCCATATGGAATGCCAGCCCTGCAGGCAGCAGCATTATCTGCTACACCACAGTGCTGGTCCCCTCAGCCTATCAAATAAATAAAGAAGTGGAGCAGTTGGGACTCGCGAACAGTACCCATATGGGATGCCAGCATCACAGGTGGTAGCTTTACTTGCTACATCACAACCCTGGCCCCAAAAGTTAATTTCAAAATATTAATTTAGGAGTAGGCATTTGGTCACTTGGGACACCCACATCCCATATCAGAGCACCTGGGGATGGAGTCCCGCCTCCACTTCTGATGCCAGCTTTCTGCTCACACACATCCTGGGAGGCAGCAGGCAATGGCTCAAGCAGTTAGGTCCCTGTCACCCATGTGGAAGACCAGACTGAGTTCTGAGTGCCTGGCTTCAGCCTGGCCCAGCTTTGGCTGTTAGGGACATTTAGAGAGTGAACCAGCAGATGGAAGATGTCTCTAACTATGTGTGTGTGGGCCTTTCAAATAAAAATAAGTTATGTCAAAAAGAAAGACTGCAATAGAGCTTTTTTAAAAATATTAATTTGCATCATCAACAACTCCAGAAAAACATATGATGTTCGTTTAATATGTTTGTGGTTACCTACACAGCAAAATATTCTCTGCCAGGAGCCAAGAGAAGCAATTCCACCAGTGAGGGTGACGGTGACATCTGGCACGTGGCAGGCAGCACACTGACTCCTGCACACAGCCTGCCTGTTGGGGGGAGCATGGGTTTTCAGTTTTATTCCTGAGGCTGCTAAGCAGCAGGAAATTAAGTTATGCTAAGGCCGTGTAGTTAAGAAGCAGAAACCAAAGTTTCCAATGCAGATCTTTTAAAGAGTCCAGTTTTCCCTGAGCTATTAAGACCCAAGAGAAACACCGGAGAGCATCACTGGGCTTGACCTGGGAACTTGAGTGTCCCATCTCCCAGATCTGTTACCCAATACTGAGACCTGGAGAGCCAGCTGTCCTCAAGCTTCTATTGCATAAACCCATTTGTAAGTAAAAAGTAGTCCCTACCATTGGTGCCATGTACTTAATTTTTGTCTCTTCTCCAGTCCCTATTGCTACCTCAAGATGCTAATCCTCGGTCCCTGATCTGCTGTTACCTGGCTTTGCTACTGCCCTGGTAGAAAGAGGAGGGGAAGGAGTTGGGGAGAAAGTGGTGAGACAAGGGCTGGGGAGTGAGGGATGAGGGAGAGAATGAGGCCAAGCAGATCCTTCCTGGTGTTTTCCCCAATGGCCAGTGAGAGCTCCGGGGAGGCCCAAGCCCTGGGAAAGGTCGAAGGTGCGATCTCTCCTTTCATGATTAAGAGCGCCCAGAGTGACACGTCCAGGGTCCCATTGCTTGTCACCAGGATGGATGCCCAGAGATGGGCGGGTTTTACTGCACTCTGCTCTGCCGTACGTCCTTTCATAGCCTCTCAGCAGTCCCCCGTGAGATACCCTTGTCCTGTGTCCTGTAAGGAGTGGACAGTTCCCTTTCACTGCACCATTTTAGAGGGAACTGATAGGTTATGTTAGACAAGCCAAATGGCATCTAAACCTGACTTTGATTTTCATTTTGAGGAAGTTAGTTCAAAACCAAGGTTAGTTTTCAAAATGAGGAAGTTATTTCAAAAAGAAAAATGACGGGCCCCAAATATCAGTGCTTGTGTAGTGACTGAGCTACATCGAGAACCTAGGAATTTCTATACATTTATTAGAATAAAGATCAGACAAGTCCACGTGACTGGATGATCTACACTGGCATAAGTTCAGTATTAGAAATATATTTGGGGGGACCAGCACTGTGGTGTGGCGGGTAAAGCCTCCACCTGTAGTGCTGGCATCCCATGTGGGTGCCAGTTCGAGTCCCCACTTTTCCACTGATGATCCAGCTCTCTGCTATGGCCTGGGAAAGCAGTGGAGGATGGCCCAAGTCCTTGGGCCACTGTACCCGCATGGGAGACCTAGAAGGAAGCTCCTGGCTCCTGGCTTTGAACCAGTGCAGCTCCATCTGTTGAGGCCATCTGCAGAGTGAACCAGTGGATGGAAGATTCTCTCTCTTTCTCTCTCTGCATCTCTGTAACTCTGCCTTTATAATAAAATAAATAGATCTTTAAAAAATATATATTTTGGATAACACAAACTAATTTAATTTTGAGAGTTTTTAATAAGATCTATTAATATGGTTGTCTGTTGAACCATATGTGAATCTATTAATATTCCAAATAAATGGGCTTTTGATTATTACTTAGGTCATTGGGCTTAAAAGTATATATAATATTTGTGAGCAAGGTTTGGATTAGAAAAAACTGTGAATTAAGAAAAGTGTCTATTAGAAATGTCTTTTTATATATGTGAGTAAATTAAACATCACCTTTATAGAAAGAAATTTTTTTAAAAAGATGATAATGCAATTTGCAAATATTATATTCAAACCATTTGTTTTCCAGGAGCTAGTTCAGGTTCAGAATTAAAACGTCCTGAACTGAATTTAAAAGGCACCCAGCACGTCATGCAAGCCGGACAGACACTGTACCTCAAATGCAGGTAAGTGACAGTGTTCATTTGGGAATAACCTAGTTACCTTTCCCAAGGCAAAATTCACTCCCTGGCAGAGAAGAGAGGTAGGAAACTCAGTGGTCTGGGTGATCCTCGAATGCAAACCGCAGGTACCCAGCCTCACGTGCAGAGAGGTCCCCACAGACAGGAGAGAGACTCAGGGAAAGTGGGGTGAAGGAAGCTCACCCATTTGTGCATATTCAGAATATTGTTCAAAATCTCTTCTGAATATGTTGCTTTTCTGCAAAGAAGAAAATGACTACACTTAAAATATTTTTAAAATTGTAATGAATATGAAGAAAACAGATTTAATGCAGTCATAGGTACAGTTCTAAGAAGATAACCATACTTCCCTCCCCCACCCCCCTTATTTCTTCCTTTTTTATTTTTTGCAAAAACATTATTTCAATCCACTGTATAATCATGAGTTTAATGCACAACTAACTATAATATTCAACAAATAAAAAATATAAAGACCACAGTTCCACAGGAATGTAAAAAAGAGCTAAAAACAACAATCAAGTCACAAGGTGTCCATTTCATCCCTGTACTTTTTTGTGTATTCTATATTAACCACCACATATTAGAGAAAACATATGATACATGTCTTTTTGGGACTGGCTTATATTTCACTAACCATAATGGTTCCCAGTTGGATCCATTTAGTTCCGAAAGACAGGATTTCATTCTTTTTTACAACTGAGTAGTATTCCATAGTGTATATATACCACATTTTCTTTATCCAGTCATAAGTTGGTGGACACCTGAGTTGATTTCATATCTTAGCTATTGTGAATTGAGCTGCAATAAGCATGGGGGTACAAATAACTCTTTCATATGCTAATTTCATTTCCTTTGGGTAAATTCCCAGGACTGGGATGTCTGGGTCATTTGGTAGATCTATGTTCAGATTTCTGAGGAATCTCCATACTGAATGACTATACTTAAGAGAGAACCTTAGAACAGTGCTTCCTTAAAAAAAAAAATTTCTTAGCAAGTGGCACCAGCCATGGCCCCAGATGTAACTGTACTTTATCTTCTGCCCTCTGATTGCAGAGGAGAAGCGGCTCTCTCATGGTCTTTGCCTAAATTGGTGAGTAGAGAGAGCGAAAGCGAAAGGCTGAACATCTCGAAATCCACCTGCGGAAGGAATGGCAAACAGTTCTGCAGTACCCTGACCTTGGACGCAGCTCAGGCCAACCACACTGGCTTGTACACCTGCAGATACCTAACTATCCCCACTTCAAAGAAGAAGGAAACACAATCTTCCATCTATGTCTATGTTAATGGTAAGACTTCGGTGTTCCACATTCCTTGTGTGATTGCTTTGCTGCGGAGCCCACATCCACCCTGATCCTTGCTAGTGGGCGTGAGGGAAGTGGGCGTCTTGTAGAAACCTACAGAATGCATTTTTCCTGCATTTCCTGTGCATCCATTTCAAGTGGACCCCTCAAGGCCTGGTCAGTGAACTGGATGTTCCGTGAGGTTGGAGACTCTCCTCACTGCACCAGCAGCACCTGGAAGTCTCTAGCGTGCGTTTGGATAAATAATGAACGACAGGATCTTTGTTCTAATTTTTAATACTTGAGGAGCCTAAAAGAAGAGATTTTTTTGTCCTTCAATGCAACTGCATTGTCTTATGTGTTGGAATTGTAACATATTGGGATTTTTTCCTATTAACTTAATAAATGTAAATTTAATGTTGCTCCTTGGGTGTTAAAAAACTGGCTCTAGTTAACAATGTGATGTTATTTCATGTCCACTGAGGAAGTATTATAGTGATATAAGAGCTGGCCTGTGCCATTTTATAGTAAAAAGGACAAAAGGTAAAAATTAGTCATTTTGGGCTACAGTTTTTATGGTATGTTTTCCCCCCTTAGAGAATGAATAAATGAAGTAATATGCAAAGGGAAGAAAAGCAAAACCCTTAAGGAAATATAAATTGACAATACAAATGGATCCCTGAGAAAGAATAAGAAAAATGGCCGGTCATTTTTTTCTTCCTTGTAGAGTTACAGCTAGTTACCACTACTTGTTGAAAGGCTTAAAAACTAAGGAAAAACATCCTTGAGAACAGGATGCAAAATGAGTAGGCACCTCAAGCTCAAAATCAATTTTAAAGACACAACAACCAACCAAAAGCTTCGGTAGCTAAAAACGTAGTGTGAGTATACCTCCTGCTACGTTAAAAGAACTGGCGCCTTTGCATTGGCGGTGGTACAGTCGAATACCATTTTTGAATTTTAAAAATAAGATGACTGGCTAATGTTTTACCTGAGCATAATCTTCATATTGTAAGATCTAGATTATGATATCTGTAAGATTCAGGGTTTGACTTAGGAGGCAGTAGAAATGCTGTGTGATGTTGGCTGTGACCTCATTTGAGCGGCTATGAACCTGCTTTTGACTGGGCACTCAAGTCTCCACTCCTGGACTCAGTCCTGAAACCCTGCCTTTTTCTGTAGGGAGGGGACGAAGCATTCTGGCTGTTGTCATCATCCGCCCCCTGAAAAGGAAGATGAAGACGTAGGCGGGGCAGGGAGGGGACCGGCTGTTGCTTGGAGGAGTCAGCCTCTTCCGAGGGAGGGAAGAGAGAGTGGCAGGCAGGAAATGAGACAGGGTGGATGGAGAAGGTGCAGAATTAAGAACAGAGATTTCCAGGGAGGTGATTTTGCAGCTCCAGGGGAAAAACACTTGCTTGTGATGGAAAAAAGTCACCGCTCAGCCACTGTTTGGAGTTCCACGTGGTCCAGCCTAGTCTCTCCAGCACTTTTGGAAAAAACAAAAACAAAAACAAAAACAAAAAACAAAGCCCCTCACTGTGCGTTACATAGACTCCTTCCCTCCTGTTCCTCTGGGAAGTGGGAGAAAAATATCAATTCGCACTGAAATTCTCCTAAAAATTTCTCCTATTTTTTTTTAAAAGATTTGTTTATTTGTTTGAAAGGCAGAGATACAGAGAGAGAGAGAGAGAGAAAGGTATTTGATCCACTAGTTCTCTCCCCAGATGGCTGCAATGGCCAGAGCTGTACCTATCCGAAGCCAGGAGCCAGGAGCTTCTTCCAGATCTCCCACACGGGTGCAGGGGCCCAAGGACTTGGGCCATCTTTTGCTGCTATCCCAGGCCATAGTAGAGAGCTGAATCGAAAGTGGAGCAGCTGAGTTTCTAACTGGTGCCTATACGGGATGTTGGCCCTACAGGCAGTGGCTTTACCCACTATGCCACAGCACTGGCCCTCTCCTATGCATTTATCAGAGTCTGACTTGCACATCAGATATTTTAAATTAATAAAAGAATCCCTTCTCTTTGGAAGAAAAAAAGTTCAGCTATTTCTCTTCTTAACTGCTATACTATTTGATAGACCTCATGGGTTCATGGAGCCAGTAGGAAGGGAGTGTAGAACCTGGTCACTTCCGTCACCTTTTATGACAGAGGAGAAACTTAGCTATTTAGAATTATTTCCATTCCAATCATACAGAGCAGACCCGACCAATAACCATTACTTGAGTGTCAAACGATTATTAGTCTAAGCCCATGAGGGCAAGGTTCATGTCTGCCCTAATCACTTTTATCTGACTTGCATGCAGTAAGAATTCATTTGTTAAATGAGTAAATGACTAACAGGTGCTGTGTGGAATATACTGTTAAAATTGATGTTGAGGATAAATCCAGGCTTAGTGGGAAAAAGTGCTGTGATTGATTATTGATGTCTGTGATTGCATTTCAGGGGAAGTAGTGGCCACTGGGCCATGCATTTATCATGTCTGCTTACTTAGTGCACAAACATCAGCTTAAAGTTACAAGTTCCACTATCTCGAAACCTCTGTACAATTTGTTAGACATTAGGAAATGGTTTATTTCAAGGACTGCTCTTAGAAAAGGAAGGACTATGAAATGCATTGTTTTACAGGGCATCACATACACTTTGAATACCCTATGATTTCACTGGGAAAAAATTGTTAGGATATACATTGAGACTGATTATTTTTAAATAGTACTGATCTTAAAATATGTTTGGATCAATAATTGTAGCCATAAGAGTTTCTTGATTCTTAATCATTTGCTAATTAAAATTGTTAAAAGATTTGTTTAGGGGCTGACATTGTGGTGCAGTGGAGTAAAGCCCAGGCCTGCAGCACCAGCATCCTGTTTGGGCGCCTGTTTGAGTATTGGTTGCTCCATTTCCAATTCTGCTCCCTGTTAATGAGCCTGGGAAAGCAGTGGAAGATTGCCCAAGTGCTTGGGCCCCTGCATCCATGTGGGATACCAACATGAAGATCTCTCCCTCTATCTCTCCTTCTCTGTCTGTAACTCTGTCTTTCAAATAAATAAAATAAAAAATTTTAAAAAATATTTCATTTATTTGAAAGATAAAATGACAGAAAGAAGAGAGACGAAGAGAGGGAGAGATTTTCCATCTGTTGGTTCACTCCCCAAATGCCCACAACAGCCAGGGCTGGGCCAGACTGAAGCTAGGATCCAGGAGCTTCATCTGGGTGTCCAAAATGGTGGCAGGAACCCCAGAACTTGGGCTACTATCTCCTGCCTCCCAGGCACGTTGGAAGGAAGCTGGATCAGAAGTAGAGGCAGGACTCAATCTTGGGTTCTCCGTTGTGAGATCTGGGCACCTCAAGTGGTGTCTTAACTGGCCATGCTACAATGGCTGCCCTTGCTAAGTTAATCAACAGACATTTAGGGGACACTGGGTGCCATAGCTGCATTACCATGAAGCATAGCACCTGTTTTGTTGTTTGTTTCCAGGTACTGTGATACCGGTCTCATAATCACAAATTGTCCAAGTCCAAGATAGCTGCAATACAGTTCATTAAACAGCTGTATTTTTTTCAAGTCACCTAATACCTTCTGTATTTCTGTTTCCATTATTTTCTTACTTTATTACCTTTCTTCCTGATAAAAATTGGTGTTATAGTTCCAATTTTATTGAACACTTCCATTAAGGGTTTATCTTAGTACAGGGGCACAGAACTCACGTGCAGACTCACAGGATTGAGGTGGAGATTAATTAAATTCTAACCATGGCCTAATGCTCAGCTGTGATTACTCACCGTAGTAACTGGTTATCACTTACTTATTATTGCTGGATATTTACTTGAGAACATTCTATTCTGTCTGGAGGATTTCTGTTCCTGATAAGCTTCTATGTTGGCATTTAACATTAGTTTTCTCTGAAGCTGAGAAAACCTGTTTAGACACATCTTTTGAAAAGGCAAATTATAGTCCGGTAGGATTCTGGGAAGAAGAATCAGGAGTGTATAACTTTCTCTGTCATTGAATCTACCATGTGAATTATGAACAAACTATTATTTAGCTGTTATTAATTGCCTGAAGTGTAACAGGCACAGCTCCTATCTGAGCACTGACTTTGTGTGACATCTGATATATAGTGTACAGGAAAATCAATATCACAACTTTATCATTACAGCTTGCAAAAATCCACATACCTCTGACACCATGAAGCAAATAAAGCTAATCATATTTAACCACAGTAGTTCATTCCTGACTTGTCTGATGAATGCATTTCCATTAACATAACGACTTCTTGCATTTGGATGTTTCTTTTCACTTAAACAACTGGTTTTGTTTACCTTGTGCCATTTAATCCTTGCCATGATCCAGTGAAGTGTTATTCCGTGTGGGAAGTGGTGCACAAGTGAGAGCAGCAGGATGAGGGGTCAGATTTTCCCTTCGGATTCTCAGTGGTGGGAGGAGATTGGAAGGGGCAAGACTGAGACAGGGGACCAGAGCAGGTGCAGCCGAAGACCTGCAGGGGGCCTGATTCTCTGTAGATGGGGAAGAGAGTGGTGATAGAGGGAGCCAATCAGCCTCTGGGGTCAGAGGTCAGATGGATGGGGCAAGGGGAGGAGTCAAAGTGACTCTCAGGTTCTGGAAGGGGCAATCTGGGAATTTGTTGCAGGCCCCATTACCAGGTGGAACTTTTCCCACGAAATCACGGTGACACAACGTCAGCATCCGTGGCATCCTCCATGATATATACCCTTGGTGTGGTTGCAATAAGTGCCTTTTTTTAAAAGCTTTTTTATTTATTTATTTGAGAGGCAGAGTTACAGTAAGTGAGAAGGAGAGACAGAGAGAAAGGTCTTCCATCTGCTGGTCCACTCCGCAAACAGCTGTAATGGCTGGAGCTGAGCCCATCCAAAGCCAGGAGCCAGGAGCTTCTTCCAGATCTCCCACACAGGTGCAAGGGCCAAAGCTCTTGGGCCATCTTCTACTGCTTTCCCAGGCCATAGCAGAGAGCTGTTTGGAAGTGGAGTACCTGGAACTTGAACTGGCACCCATATGGGATGCTGGCACTGCAGGTGGAGGCTTAACCTACTGCGCCACAGTGCTGGCCCCACCAAATGCCTTTTGAGTGAGAATTGCCGACAAATGCTATACACACCTGTAAAAATCACTTTTGTGAAAATGAGTTGAACCCTCCAGTGATTATAGGCACACAGTTATGAGTCGTAAAGAAAAACAAATGTCAAAGCATCTCCCAGCTAACCGCTGGTTACAAAACTTCCGAGAGGAATATCCGTGTAGGGCTCTTCAGGGTTATCCATCCCCTGTGGTGAGAAAAAGCAGCACTTTGGCACTCCAGGTCAGCCTTTCCTAACAGGTAAAGGGTTTCTTTACAAGTAGCATTACGATATATGCGTGGTGCCCATCAGGTGAGCAGACTGAGAAGAAGAGATTTTAAATGGCACCTGCGACGTGTATAACACACTGTCCGTGCCTCCAGTTTAGCTGGCAAGACCTTGAACTCAGCACGTTGAGCTCCCCACACTGTGAAGTCAGCCTGCACAGCCCTCCTTCAGTCCCAAGTCTGAAAGTGCTGTTAATTATAATATGATGTCTCCTGATAAATTATAATCAAAAAGTGGAAAAATGGGGTGAAGGTATGTTTGGGTGGGTATCTTCTACTTCTGCCCATTACTACCCTTTTCTTCTGTTTTTATTCACTTGGTTGTTTTTTTCTTTTGGAGTATTTTCATAACAGATTTTCTTCTCCATCAATTTTCCTATATGCATAAAGTCTCATGATGAGATTTGCATAACTGCTTGATTTGAGGTAGCAAAGTCATCAGACACACTGAACGTCTGAAAATTAGTACAATTTTTAACTATCTATATTCTCGGAGAAAACACTAAGTATGCCCTTACATAAATGTATGAAGGTACTTCAGAAAGTTCATGGGAAAATGGAGGTAAAAATATTTTTAGTGCAAGACTTTTTAAATCCATGCATTATTTTTTTTTTTTTGTTAATATGTGTTTTACGTGAACTGTGGGAATTCCCTTGTATTTAGTGGGCAGAAAGCTCTACATGGGTATGGGAGTTTGAGCAAGTAAAAACCCAAACAGCAGGACAGGCTCTGTGGCACAGCAGATTAAGCCACAGTGCTGGCATCCCACGTGGGCACTGGTTTGAGTCTTAGCTGCTCCACTTCAGATCCAGCTCCCTGTTAATGTACCTGGGAAAGCAGCGGAGGATGACCCAAGTCCTGGGCGTCTGCACCCAAGTAGGAGACCTGGAAGAAGCTTCTGGCTCCTGGCTTCTGCCTGGCCCAGACCGCAGTTGCAGCCATTTGGGGAGTGAACCAACAGATGGAAGATCTCTCTCTCTGTGTCTCTCTCCCTCTCTCTGCTTTTCAAATAAATAATAAATCTTAAGGAAAAAATTCCTAGCAGCCCAGATATTTTGAGAATGATCCAATGCACTCATTTGTAAAGCAATGGATTTGCTTAAGAGCTTTTACATAATTATCACTAAAGAAACTGAGTTAGTATGCCCTCAACACCTTCGGCTAGGCCAGGCTGAAGCCAGGAGCCAGGAACTCCATCCAGGTCTCCCACATAAAGTGACAGGGACTCAACCTTTTGAGCCATCACCACTGCCTCCCACAGTCTGCATTAGTAGGAAGCCAGAATCGAGACTTGAACTCGGACATCCTGGTATGCAATGCAAGGGTCCCATCCTGCAGCCTAATGGACAGGCCAGTGCCCAGCCTCTTCTTCTATTTTGTATATGAGAAAAGAGCCTTGATGACTGCAAAGGACAGAGTTCATAAAGTGACAAACCGGGGTGGGGGGAGCCAGGTCAGAATCCCAGGTTAGGTCATTGCACCTCTTTTTTTAAAAAAGATTTATTTATTTATTTGAAAGGCAGGGTTACTGGGGCGGGGGGAGACAGAAAAAGTGAAAGATCTTCCTGCTACTGGTTCATTCTCCAGATGGCAGCAACAACTGGGGCTGGGCATGGCAGAAGCCAGGAGGCAGGAGCCTTTTCTGGGTCTCCTACATGGGTACAGGGACCCAAGCACTTGGCCATTTTCCACTGCCTTCCCAGGCACATTAGCATGGGGCTGGATTGGCACCCATATGGGATGCCGGCATTGCAGGTGGTGGCTTATCCCACTTTGCCACAGTGCCGGCCCAGGTTGTACTTTTTTACTTCAAACTATGGACTAGTGGTTATTTTAATCCCTGAAAACGTAGCCTAAATGGTTATTATTTTTTTAATCTCAAATTCTATTTGTTTCTTTTTCTTTTGAAGAATGAGAAGTGAGTCTGGTCTCAAGAGTATTTTTCTGAGCAGCAGATTCTGCTCCCAGAGGCCTTTGTGTGGCCACTGGTTGAAGACAGAGCCTTGTTTTGAACCTTCTACTTGTACACGGATTCACTGCTGCAATCCAGCTCATATAGCCTGGGAGGGAGGCATAGTTCTATTACTACATTGAGCAGAGTTTTATAAAAAAAATGTGTATCCCAACCCACTCAGAGGCTATGGAGTCAAATTAGTGGATTACAGCCAGCATTTTAAAAAACAGAAGAATAGAATGGAAAATTATCCAAGTATATTGCAAATAGCTTTAAGAATATTTATTGCTCATTATGTATTTATTTTTAAAGGTTTATTTAGCTATTTGAAAGACAGAGTTGCAAGGAGAGAGAGAAAAAGAGACAGAGTGAAAGAAAGAGAGAGAATCTTCCATCCATTGGTTTATTTCCCAAATGACCACAAAGACTAGGGCTGGTCCAGGCTGAGGCCAAGAGCCAGGAGCTTCATTTGGGTCTGCCAGTGGATGGAGGGAACCAAGGACTGGGCCATCTTCTGCTGCTTTCCCAGGGTAATTAACAGGGAACCAGATCAGAAGCGGAGCAGCTCAGACTCTTAACCAGCACCCATATGGGATGTCGAAGGCAGTGGCTTAACCCACTGTGCCACAATGCTGGCTCCTATTGTTCGTTATGTAGTAGAATTATTTTTGTTTCCATTTTATGTACATGCTCATATTAAGAGGCTGCTTCAAAAAGTGTGAGGCGGGAATGCAGAAAGCAGGTGAACCCCCTCATCCTGAACTGAAAGCGAACAGTGACGCTTTCAACGCAGGGCAGAACCTGGCGGGCAGAGGGAGCATCATGTGGCTGAACTGTCATCTCTGACGTACGTCATCTGCATCACTGTCACAGTTTTCTGAGAGAGATTTTAAAGATAAAATATTGTTTCTGCCGATTGAAACTCCCCTCACAGGGAAAATAGGCTAATGCTGTTTACATTTTATAGGAAGAAAACAATTAAGAAACCAACCAAAAAACAAGCCAAACCAAAACAAAAAATGTTCAGCCACATCATTTAGCTGGATCCTTGATCTCTGGATATCTTAGACAATCTGTGACATCAGTTATTCTGTTATTCTGCGGCTTTATATTTCAGTTTTCAATGTGTTCTTCCCACTCTTTCCTTACCCACTTCACCTCTGTCCTTAACACGTGGCTCTTCCACTTAAATTCTGAAACTTGTGTTTCCAAATTGTTGGTCTCAGGCACATTGTCAAGCATAGTAGTCACCTGAGCCCTTGTACCATTGGGCATCGCCAGGGAGCAGGGAATTGGGTGGTGGGTCACATCTTTACCTGCTGTTTTTGTTCAGGAGACAGGTGAATATTATGGGGTGAGCAAAATTTATCTCTCAGCCACTGCATGACGTGTCTGGAAACCCAGATGGATTTCCTAAAACAGCAGCAATGTGCAGCTGATCTGCATTTGCAGAATTCAACTTTAAATGATTGGGAAAGAATTCCTAGGAATTTTCCAGCCTGTCTGCTTACAGCGTCTTCAAGAATCTAATGCAAGGTCAGGTTTCGATGGGCTTTTGTGTTTTTTTTTTTTTTTTTCCATTTTGATTAAGTTGTGAAAGAAGGGAAACAAATATTTCTAGGGTTTAAGATATACACTGACTAGGTTGTTTGGAATCGCAGATTTTTCCTTGGGAAACAGACCCTGTGCATCCTGGCTCTGTGCTCCCTCCAGGGCTGAAGAATGAAGGAGATTATCCATTCTATCCATCACGGGGGGACAGCTGATTAGGACCACATGGCGAGAGTTTAGACAAGAGTAACTTAATTCTTAACCACTTTCCTTTCCAGCTACATGAGCATTTGATGGAAGACATTCTTGATATCCTTAAGCCCTGCCATTTCACATTTCCCCTCTAGAAACATTTTTGTCATTGAACACCAAGGGCCCTTGACCAATCACCCTCCTGTAATAGGATTGGAAGCCACTCGTGTTGGTGAATCTGTTGGCAGTCACCGTTGCATGTTTTTCCCTTGGCCCCTGACCTGGTGTTCGTCTAGTGCATTCTTAGGAATTTCATCCTTAAACTTGATGGTACCTGCCATATGTTCAGGCCATTCTCTCAGGGAAGGGTTCCTGATGCTCCCTAGACTCCGTATTGGGAATTTTGTTGTGCCAGCTCAGTAGAGCCACACTGCTAAGTCTTGCTAGGAACAACTAATTGTGCATCTCCAGGTATTTTGTAGAACTACATAAATACTCAAAATTAATTGGAATGAATGAGCCACTTGGATACAACGTATGACTCTGAAAAGTTGATGACTGGGGTAGAATTGTGAAATCTCCAGGCAGTAAGGAAATCCAAAGGCAATAACATTGGCCGTGACCTTTCATTCTCCCTGACAATCAAGAAGTGTCAAAAATAGTGGATCAAAACTTTATGGTTTTAAGGATTTTGAAAAATCTCCTTCAAGTAACGTTTGAAGAAAAATGAGCAAGGGACTTTTTTGGAAGAAATCCCCTTAAGCCGAAAAGGCTTTAAGTTCCTGACATTTCATAACTTTACCAGTGATAACGAGATGCCTGCCCTGCCTCGGGATGAGGGGGTGGTCTGTTTTGATCTTTATGGTCCTTGCAATTCTGATACTCACAGTTTTCCTTTACTGCTTGAAATGTTTGTTGTTTCATCATTTTGTGCTTTCTGCAGAGTTACACTGGCAGTCATGTGCCTGGCTGATTGTGCTATTCAAACTCGGCCACTTACTAAAGCAGTAAACACCCCTCCCTTCCTTCCTTCCTTCATCAAGTATCAATTAATATGCTCTAGTTGAAACCACAGAATCTGGGCTCCAGATTGGTTTCAAATCCCTATTCTAATACTTGCTAGGTCCTTGACTTGGGACAAAATGTTTGATAGAAATAATGATGAACATTTGAGTAGGTTTTACCCTTTGCTGGTTGCCATCCTAAGTACTTTGCATATGTTAACAGATTTCATTCACACAACAACTCCTATCAAGTAGCAGTATCATTTAAAAAATTTGTGTATATATTTTTAAAAATTTATTTATTAATTTATTTTTAAAGATTTATTTGTTTACTCAAAAGAAAGAGGTGGAGAGATAGAGAGAGTGAGAGGGAGAGGCATCTTCTATCCACTGGTTCACTTCCCAAATGGCCACAACAGTAGGAGCTGGGCCAGGCTGAAGCCAAAAGCCTGGGACTCCATATGGTTCTCTCACATGCGTGTAGGTGCCTAAGTAGTTGGACCATCCTCCACTGCTTTCCCGGGCACATTAGCAGGAAGCTGCATTGGAAGTGGAGTAGCCAAGACTTGAACTGGCATGCATATGGGTTGCCAGTGTTGCAGGTGGTAACTTAATCCACTCTGCCATAAGGCTGGCCCCTATTTCTTTTTTATTATTATTATTTTAAAAACACTTTGCTTTTTCTTAGAACAGTTTCAGTTCACAGCAAAACTGAGAGAAAGAAGCAGAGATTTCCCACAGAACCCTTTCCCCCATGTGCATAGCCAGGCTCCCTCCCCTGTTATCAACCAGAGTGGTGCAGTTGTTGCAACTGATAAACCTACAATGAGGCATTGTTATCACCCAAAGTCCAGTGACTTGAAAACATTAGGGTCCACTCTAGGTGCTGTACATTCTATGGGTTTATAAAAAAGGTAGAAATGATGTACCCATCATGAGGATATCATACAGAGAAGCTTCACTGCTCTAAAAATCCTCTGTGCTCAGCCTGTTCATCCCTTCTCTCCCAAGCCTTGGCAGCCACACATCCTTTCTACTGTTTCTATACCTTTATCTTTTCTGAACTGCACGTAGTTGGAATCACAGTCTGTAGCCTTCTCAGATGGGCTCCCTTCATCTAGTAATAAGTATTAATTGTTCCTCTATGGTTTTCCTTTCTTTTTTTAAAAAAAGATTTATTGTATTTACTTGAAAGCAGAGAGAGAGAGAGAGGGAGAGAGAGAGTGAGAGAGAGATCTTCATCTGCTGGTTCATTCCCCAGATGGCTGCAATGACCAGGGCTATACCAGGCCAAATCCAGGAGCCAGGAGCTTCTTCCAGGTCTCCCATGTGGGTGCAGGGGCCCAAGCACTTGGGCCATCTTTTCCCAATTTCTCAAGTGCATTAGCAGGGAGCTGGATCTGAAGTGGAGCAGCCAAGACTCAAATCGCCCACCTAGATGGGATGGCAGTGTTGCAGGTGGTGGTTTTACCCACTACACCACATGCCGGCCCCGCCTCTATGTTTTTTCATGGCTTGATAGCTCATTCCTTCCTAGACCTGAGAAATATTCCATTGTCTGGATGTACCACAGTTTATTTACTCATTCGCCTATTGAAGGATATTTTGGTTGCTTCCAGGTCTTGGCAATTATTAACTGAATATCACCAGGCATTTTGTATACTCACAAGTACATAAATACTCATGAATACTGTTAAAAACATCCATACTCAAGTTTTTGTGTGGACATTAAGTTTTCAGTTTCTTTGGGTAAATACTAAGAAACATGATTGCTGGATTGTATGATAAGAGACTGTTTAGTTTTGTAAGACACTGCCAAGCTATCTTCCAATGTGACTGTGCCATTTTGCATGCCCATCAGCAATGAATGACAGTTTCTGTCCTTCCATGTCCTCACCAGCATTTGGAGTTGTCAGTGTTGTAGATCTGGCTATTCTAATAGGTGTGTAGCAGTATCTTATTGTTATAGTTTGCATTTTCCTGATAACTTCTGGTGTGAATCATCTTTCCATGTGCTTATTTACCATCTATATGTCTTCTTTGATGAGCTGCTTGTTAAGGACCTTGGTCCATTTTTCTAATCCATTTCGTAGTGCTGAGTTTTAAGAATTCTTTGTCTATTTTGGATAACAGTCTTTTACCAATAATGTCTTTTGCACATTTTTTTCTTAGTCTTTGGCTTATTTTCTCATTTTCTTGATGTTTCTTTTGCATAGTAAAAGTTTGAATTTTGGTGAAGTTCAGTTTATTAGTTTTTTCTTTGCTGGATCAAGCCTTTGGTATTGTATTTAAAAAGTCATTGCCATACTCCTGGTTACCCAGGTTGTCTCCCATGTAATAGTCTAGGAAATTTATGGTCATGTTGAGTTTATTTATGTGGAAAGTATAAGGATGTCGATATCCATTTGTCCCAGTACCATTTGTTGAAAAGCTGTCTTTGCTCTATTGTATTGCTTTTGATCCTCTTCAAAGATCCGTGGATTCTGTTACATGGGCACACAGAAGGGCATGCAGAAGTCCAAAAAGACTCTCTACTCTTTTACATTGATATGTCCTTTTGCCAATATCACACCATCTTGACTACTCTGTCTTTAGAGCAATCCTGATATCGAGTAGTATCAGTGCTTCATTTTATTCTTCTTCAATTATGTTTTCATTATTCTGGGTCACTTGTGTCTCCAACAAAAATGTTAGGGTCAATTTAGTATCCACAAAATAACCTTTGAGATTTTGATTGGGATTGCACTGAATCTATAGATCAGGAAGAACTGACATTTTTGACAATATTAAGTCTTCTTATTCATGAACATGGGCTATCTCTCCAATTATTTGGTTTCTCTTTGGTTAAATTAATCATAGTTTTGTAGTTTCTCTCACATGTATTGATTCTTATACATGTTCTTTTAGATGTATGTTTAAGTATTTCACTCAGAGGGAGCTATTGCCAATGGTATTGTGCTTTTAATTTGAAATTCTACTTGTTCATTGCTGGCATATAATGGAAAACATTTGACTTTTGCATATTGGTTTTGTGTACTGCAACTTGCTCTAATCACTTATTCGTTCTAAAAGTTTTGTTGTTGTTGATTCTATTGCATTGTCTGTATAGACGATATTATCTGTGAACCAAGATAGTTGTACTTTTTCCTTTCCGAAATGTACACCTTTTATTTCCTTTTATTGTCTTATTGCATTAGCTAGGACTTGCAGCATGATGTTGGAAAGTAGTCTAAGGGACATCCTTCCTGATCTTAGTGGGAATGTTATCATATCCATCTGTTTCACTGGGAGGATTAAGTAACTTGCCCAAGGTCATATAAGCAGTACTTAGCAGAGAAAGCAACAAATTTCTTGACCTTTGTCACCTCTCATAGTCAGGAGTGTATACATATAAAGCATATAGAAAAGCATGTGGTGGACAGCATGCCTCCTGTGAAAGTTTATTGTTCCTGTGGTTGTTCTTATCAACTTTCGAGCCTTGGTTCCCTCACCCAGAAACTGAGAAGAGCACTACTTACTGGAGTTCTTAGGAGAGTAAATGATAAAATACACATCATGTAACACCAAGGAGCACCAATCAGTAGTCATTTCTGTGTGTGAAAGGCACTCTGCCAAGCAGAGTAGGAAGCACAAAGATGATAGCCTCAACTTCCAAGAGACCTACAATTTAATAGGTCAAATAAAGTAGATTAGAATGAGCTACACTACAGGAAGAAGAATTACTATAGGAAAAGAGAAGGTGGAGGGGAGTGCATGAGGGATGCTGTGCCTGGGACACTTCCCACCATTCCCCAAGCTCTTCTGCGCCTGCTTATTCTCACTCATTTTTCAGGACTCAAGTGAAACATCACCCCTTCTGGGAAGCTAACCCAAGCTCCCCTGAACTAGCAGTGGTAGAGGAGCTCTGCTACTGACTGTCTCTATCCTCACAGGACTCACCTCTGATGAGCTCTGTGGAGACCACTGCTGGATTCAGCGTGCTTACCACACTAGACCCAGGCCCTGGCGCATCGTCTGGTGCATAAAAAATGCCCAAGAAATATGTGTTCAGTGAAAGAAAGAAAAATGGACTTTTATGTTTGTATTAGTCCAACACGGCTTCCTTGACTTTGAAGAGGAAATAAGCAAATGAGGCAAATCCAGGGCCATCATTTACACATCATGTGACTGAACCATAATCCAAAACCATACCCAACAGACTAGCACAGTGCCCTGGGATCAGCAAACTGGGATTTAGCTGGAATAACTGCAAAGGCCTGTATTTAGCTTGCAAATCTCACCAACTACACTCCTGCTCTAGGGGAAAGCCATGGCTGAGAAAGCACACATGGGAAAGGCTTCAGGCTTTCAGTGGACTCCACATTCACCAAGAGAGTGAGCCCAATATTGAGCTGCATGAAAAAATGTGTGTTTCTGGAGTAAAGGTGATGCTGGTCCTACTGCTTAATTTATACTTCTAGAGGGACATTGAACACGGGAATTCCTAACAAATTACTTAACTCCTCTATACTTCATTTTCATTACCTATAAAATGAGTACCCGACTCATAGGGTTATGAGGATTGAATAACTTGAGAGCTTTCTTATTTTTCTTGAGGTGGGTGGGAAAACAGGAGACACAAGTCTGAGAGTCCCCTTCAAGGTTTCCTTCCATGAGAGAGGTTAAGCTTCAGATTTATAATCTTTGATGGCAGAAAAACTGTGTAAGAATCAAAGAAGTCAGGACAGGATGATTTCAGCTTGACAGAAGGAAATACTCTCAACATTTAAAGTTTTCCCAAAGTGGAATGAACCATCTTGGGAGATGGTGAGCTCCCTGTGTGTGTAGGTATTCAAGCACTAGACAGGCACTCACTTGGTGAGACTGGGTGAGACAGTGCTGACTCAGGACCTTTCCACTATTGAGATTCATTAAGCACCTGGTGTGTATGTCATTAGCATTTCTTGATTTCTGTCTCAGGCTCCTTCCTCAACAAACCAAGGAGATAAATTCTAGTCTCTGTCTCCTTTTACAGAAAAGTTGGATACATCCGGTACCATGTTCAAAGTTGTATCCTTTGTAAATGATCAAATCAAGGCTTGGGCACAGGTCTGGTTGACAGTGGAGCCACTGGTCCCACTCCAGCTTCTTCTGACATTTGTGTGCCATATGAAATCAGGGTGGGGAGCAGGGGTGCAGTGCAGGTGTGCAGACTGGAGTGTGTAGGCCAAATGCAGCTGGCACACGTCTTGATTGGCAGTTCCAGTGCCTTTGGCTGCCAATACTTTAATAAGGATTGGAAGAGTTCACGTTAAAACAAAATCTGACTTCCTGCTTATCTTTGAAAACTAGAGAATCTAACCATTCTGGGTCTCTTCCCACTTGGCAACAATTGGTTTCAGTGAGCAGGGACTACCTCTTTTACATATGCCCCCACTTCTCAACCACTCCCACTCCTCCTGTCTCACATCTAGTTCCTCTAGTCACCTGCCTTCTTGCCTGCCTCCCAGATTGACACCTGGTAGGAACATTTCAAGTGGACACAAAACACATCATGAGTCTAGAAGGTTCCTGTCCCATGTTTCAGGAAGCCAGGGAGTGAGTCCCACTGTGGCACAGGCTCCTGAGTCCCTCTGCAAGCGACCCTGCAGGGAGTGCCATTCTGATGGAGTGCAGCAGGGCCACCTCCTAGGAGAAGCCAGTGTCCACCCTGACTGAGCACCAGTGCACCTGCGAGGGAATTTCCGCCCCGGTCTCTGTCAATCAGGACTTGCTGTGGTTATCACTGAGTCTCCCACAGAGTCCGTGGGGCCCAGTGAGCCAGCTTCACTCAGATGCTGAGACTTAACTTCTCAGTCTGCTGATGTTGCTACGTCTGTCGGGAAGGTCCGTGGAACTCCCATCTCAAGACCCCCGTTTCTCCCGGGCTGTGTGATTCTCTGCAGACTGCTGAGTCACGGACGAGCGTCAGGGCCTCCTGGAGGGACGGCCACAGAGAGTGGTCTAAGATCAGAACCGAGAATTCAGTGTTGGCTGGACCGTTTCTGTTATTCTGGTGCTTGGGGACGTGTTCTCGCTGGACCACATTTTCCTCATCTGAAACATGAGAGGCCCTATCAGGGTGTCTTAAAAGTCCCTTGACGGTTTTAAAGTTTTATGGTTCAGAGGCAGAGCTGGGAATAATAGGCCCTGGGACTTGGCCAAAAGCCTTGGCAGTACGAGAGTTAGAGCGGTCCCCTCGAGAGCCTCCTTCCCCCTTCCTTTCTGTTCGTCTCCCTCCCTCCCTCCTTCCTCCCCTCTCTCTGCCTCCTTTCCTTACTCTGTCTTCTTCTTTCTTTCTTTTCTTTTCTTTTGAGATGCCCCAGTTCATCCAGAGGAAGCTGTGGCTGAGGTCCATCGTCTGGTGAGCAGAAGGCAGAAGCCAGCAGGCCAGCTCTGTGTGACGACGCGGCCGGCACCCACAGCCTGAGACCTCCTGACGTCTGCTCCATTGAGCTTGCCTCCACTCTTACTGAGCTCTCAGCTAATTTATTTAGATCCTAGGTACAAACTCTTTCTTTCTTTCTTTTTCTTTAATGGTTTCCCCACTTGGCTCCAAGGCAGAATTTCATACCTGGTTGTTCCTCGAATGAACTTTCCTGTGGGTGTTCCATGCCGCTAGACTGTGAGAAGTACAAATGCATGGACTTGGCCTTGTGCACAGTGCTGGAAACGTCCTATGTCCCAGGTTCACTTTTTCTCCTTGCTTCATGTGCTGTCTTCTCCAGAAACACCTGTTGATTGTGTGCCATGTGCCCAGCTTCTGCTAGATGTGGGATGAGTTGATTGTCTTGATTCTCTGCTGCCATACCTCTATGTCCTGAGGAGCAAATTCACGGACGAGAAAGGAGGAGAGAGGCAGAACCATCATCCCTGTTCTTGTCTCTCCTTTTAACTCTTCTCATTTTCTCTTAGTGCTGAGTCCACTCTGGGGCACTAGGACTTCAAGGAAAAAGCAAAATGATGTATCTTTCTTTGCAGAGAGGTAGATTGTAGAGAAAGAGCTTTTTTTTTTTTTTTTTTTTTTTTAGCATAGCAGGTAAAGATGCTGCCTGAGACAACAACATCCTAGTGGGTGCTTGTTTGTAGTCCTGGCTCCTCCAGTTCTGATCCAGCTCCCTGCTAATGGTCTGAGAAAAGCAGTGGAAGATGACCCAAGTGCTTGGGCCCCTGCTGTCCGTGTGGGAGACCTGGGAGAAGCTCCTGGCCCCACGTATTCCGCCTGGCCCAGCCCTGGCTGTTGTAACCATCTGGGTGTGACTCAGTGGATGAAGATCTCTCCCTCTCTCTCTCTCCGTAACTCTGACTTTCAAATCAATCTTTTTTAAAAAGGGTACTTCCAGCCGGCGCCGCGGCTCAATAGGCTAATCTTCCACCTAGCGGCGCCGGCACACTGGGTTCTAGTCCCGGTTGGGGCGCCGGATTCTGTCCCGGTTGCCCCCCTTCCAGGCCAGCTCTCTGCTATGGCCCGGGAGTGCAGTGGAGGATGGCCCAAGTCCTTGGGCCCTGCACCCCATGGGAGACCAGGAGAAGCACCTGGCTCCTGGCTTTGGATCAGCGCGGTGTGCCGGCCACAGTGCACTGGCCGCAGTGGTCATTGGAGGGTGAACCAATGGCAAAAGGAAGACCTTTCTCTCTGTCTCTCTCTCTCACTGTCCACTCTGCCTGTCAAAAAAAAAAAAAAAAAAAAAAAGGGTACTTCCTATTTTGTGCCATACAGATAATGAAATGTAACATTTTTTAAGTTTAAGGCAGCATCTTGAGTCTACAGCGACTTTCTCTGCTCACCTGAGGTGTGAGTCTGACATCTCTAGACCAGCCTTTGAGAGCTCTCAGACTTCTGAGTCTGGATCTGGACTCCACTGGAGTGGTGACACTTGGTCAATTCTAGCTGATTGTTTTACGGCAGTCATCTGGGTGGTCAGGACAGCCACTCTGGGAAGAACTCAATGGCACATCACATGCGGACTGCACGACATGAACACACCAGGCCAGTAACGTAACGTCTCATGAAGGCAGGAGGGTGTACCTTCCTTACGCTTCCCACTGACTCGGGGCAACCAAGTGCAGGCCTGAGGACATGTCCGAGGGGCGTGGGAGAGAAAGGTCTCAAGGACCTATAAGATCAGGAGTTTACCCTGGATGGTCTCTGGGCACCATTCCGCCTCAGAAAGCAGGGGGCCATCCTTTCTAAGAGCCTGGGGTGAGCCTTTTGGTGCCACAATTAAGCAGCTGGTTGGAACGTGTGCATCCATGTGGAAGTGCCTGGTTTCAGCCCTGGCTACAGTACTTGCAAGCCAGCTTCCTGTGCTCTCTGGGAAGCAGTAGATGATGACTTGAGTGAATGGGTCCCTTTCACCCATGTGGAACGCCTAATTGAGTGCCTAGGAGTGAGCCAGTAGACAGACCATCTCTCTGTTTCTGTCTCTCAAATAAAAGAAATAAGTAAAATAGAAATTTACATAATATAAATTAGAAATAAACCTTATATATTTAACATACATATGTACAATACATAAATATAATGTATATACAGAGATTTTATATATTTGAAATACAAAAGTATATATTATATATCTGAATTTTAAAAATAGGTTCAGGACACCTTAAAAATATTTTTGTACATTCTATATACAATTCCCTTATTGGATATAAAATTTGCAAATATTTTCTCCCATTCTGAAGTTATCTTTTCATTTTCTAGACAGTATTTTTATTATTATTTTATTTATTTATTAAATATTTATTCATTAAAAGGCAAAGTTACAGAGAAAGAAGGAGAGACAGAGAGAGAGAGAGAGAGAGAGAGAGAGAGAGATAAATCTTCCATCCGCTGGTTTACTCCCCAAATAACCACAATGATGAGGGGCTGGACCAGGCAAAAGCCAAGAGCCAGGAGCTTCATACGGGTCTCCCACATGGGTTCAGGGGTCCAACTACTTTGACCATCTTTCACTGCTTTCCCAGGCACATTAGCAGAAGGCTGGATGGGAAGTGGAACAGCCAGGACTCAAACTAGTGCCCATATGGGATGCCGGCACCGCAGGACTCAGAATGGTGCCCACATGGGATACTGGTGTCACAGGTGGCAGCTTAACACACTATACCACAACTCCTGCCATGATAGTATTTTTTTTGAGGCATAGCAGTTTTAAATTTTGATGAACTCCAATTTGCCTATTTCTTTCTTTTGTTCTTTGTTCTTTTTTTATCATATAAAAAACTCTTAAGAGCAAATCTAAGATCATGAATCTTTACTTCTGATTTCTTCTAAAAAGTATGTAGTTAGCTTTCACATTTAGGTCTTAAATCTAGTTTAATGTTTTTGTACGGTGTGATGTAAGGATACAACTCCATTCTTTTGCATTTGAAATTGTATCAGCAACATTTGTTGAAAACATTATTCTTTATCCATTAAGTAGTGTTGTGAAGAAGTAGTCGACTAGAAACCATTATTTTTTTAAAGATTTATTTATTTATTTGAAACTCAGAGTTACACAGAGAGAGAAGGAGAGGCGGGGGGGGGCGGGGGGTCTCCCATCCGCTGGTTCACTCCCCAGATAGCTGCAATGACCAGAGCTGTTCCGATACGAAGCCAGAAGCCCGGGGCTTCTTTTGGTCTCCCACGTGGGTGCAGGGGCCCAAGGACCTGGGGCATCTTCCACTGCTTTACCAGGCCATGGCAGAGAGCTGGATTGGAAGTGGGGCAGCCAGGACTCAAACTGGTGCCCATATGGGATGCTGGCACCACAGGTGGCAGCTTTACCTGCCAAGCCACAGCACTGGCCCCTAGAAACCATTATACTTAGTGAAATAAGCCAGTCCCCAAAAGACAGATATCATATGTCTTCCCTGATCTGGGGTAACTAATAGAGTACCTAAAATGTATTGTATTGGACTGAAATGGACGTTTTGAGATTTGATGATCATTTACAGCCCTTGTCTCTTCTGTTGAGGAGCAGTATTTTTTTTTCTTCATACTATCTGTATAACTATTTACTTAGTGTACGGTTAACTTTATGATCATTAAATAAACACAGTAGATCTTTGTAAAAGTTATGTGTGGGAATAGGAGAGGGAGGAGGAAGAAGGGTTGGAGCATGGGTGGGAGCTAGGCAAGGGTGGGAAGTCTCACTATGTTCCTAAATCTGTATACATGAAGTGTATGAAACTTGTATAACTTAAGTAAAATTAAAACAAAAAGTAGTTGACCATTTGGCCTGGCCAAGAAGACGCCAGTGGGGATGCCTGCTTCCCATAGTGGAGTGTGTAGGTTCTATCCTCACTCTAAATCCTTATTCCAGCTTCCTGCTAATGCGAATTGTGGGAGGCAGTAGGAGGTAATGGTTCTAATGATTGGGTCCCTGTCATGCACGTAGGAGGCCTGAATTGAGTGCCTGGCTCCTGGCTTCAGCCCCCTGGCCATTGCAGGCATTTGGGAAGTAAACCAGCTGACGGGCATTCTCTGTCTGGCCTCAAATAAATATAGATAGATAGACAGATACTTTTTAAAAAGCAGTCGACAATGGATCCATGAATTTATTTCTGGATTTTGGTTCTGTTCCATTGTCTGTATGCCTGGCCTTACACCAGTACTATGATTCTTGAATGTAGGGTGTTTTTCCATGGATCTAGATCTTTAATTTCTCTCCACCGTGTTCTGTATAAATGTTGCACTTCTTTTGTTAGATATATTCCAAAACTATGCTTTATTCATTTTGCTTTCTTAATTGCATTCTCAGATGATTCATTATAAGCATATAGAAATAAAATCCATTTTTTGCATGGTTTCATTGTGTCCTACAATCTTGCTGAAGTCACTTGCTGGTTCTAATGGTTTCTTAGTGGATTCCTTAGGATTTTCTTTAAGATCATGTCCTGTGAAAGTGGAAATTGTTCTCCCAAGTTCCTGCACCATTTTGATCTTTGCAGTCTGGGTGATTTTTATTCTTTTTTCTTGTCCAGTTGTCCTCGTTAGAACCTCTACTACACTGCTGAATAAAAGCAGCAAGAGTGCACAGCCCTGTCTTGTTCCTGATCTTATGGGAAAAAATCCAATGCTTTGCCATTAAGAGTATGATTTTTCTGTGTACTTTGTTATGGATACCATTTTGCATTCTTTCATTCTATTTATTCTATTCCTACTTTGTTTATATTTATCCTACCACTAGTGTTTTTATCATGAAGGAGGTTTGGACTTCGTCAGATACTTTTTATGATTTTGGTTTTTAGTCTGCTGGTATGGTATATTGATTGCATTGATTTATATTGTTAGAGTAAATCAATCTTTTATTCCTGGAACAAATCTCCCTTGGTCATTGTGTATAATTATTCTTACATATTCCTGTACTAAATTTGCTATAATTTTGTTGAGTGTTTGTGCATTCATTTTCATAAGAGATACTGGTCTGTGTTTTTAGTGTGATGTCATTGGTTTTGGTGTTGTAGTAACACCAGCCTCACAGGGAGAGTTGGGAAGCTTTCCCTTCTCTAGTTTGTGGAAAACTCTGTGAGGGATTAGTAATGATTCTTTAAGTTTAGTAGAATTCACTTGCCATCTGGCCCTAGGCTTTTCCTTGTGGACAGGTTTTCTTGTTTTTGTTGTTGTTTGTTTTTTAAGTTCAACCGCTTGATAGAGGCCTGTTTGTGTTGGCTATTTCTTCTTTTCTTATTTTGCAATAGCTTTATTTAAGATATGTTTTCTCCTTTTAAAATTTTATAAGCATAGAGAACAGATTTCATGTATTTCAGACACAATTCTAAGAAGAATATTTCCCTCTTGCTCCTCTCCCTCCCTCCATTCCCCCCTTCCTTCCTTTCTCTGAATATTTCTTAATGAGTTAGTGTCAGTAGTTTGTGTCTTTCTAGGAACTTGTTCATGTCATGATATCTAATTTATTGTCACATAACATACTCTTATAATGCTTCTTATTTTAATATGTTCATAATTTAGTAATGTCCACTGTTTCATTTCTGATTCTAGTAATTTGAGTCTTATCTCTTTTTCCTTGGCCTCTCTAGCTAAAATTTTGTCATTTTTGCCCAGATTTTTTTAAAGAGCCAACTTCTGGTTTCACTTAATTTTTTTTCTGTTGTTTTTAGACTCTTTTCCATTAATTTCCACTCAAACCTTTATTATTTTCTCCCTTCTTCTTGCTTCAGGTTTGGTTTGCTCTTCATCACCCAGGGCCCTAGGTAGAACTTTAGGCTATTATAGATTTGAGGTATTTCTTCTTTTTCAATATAGGCATTTATGGCTGTAAGTTTCCCTCTAAGCAGTTTTAGCTTCATTGAAAAATTTTTGTGTGCTGTGTCTTCATCTTCATTCACCTCAAAATATTTTTTAATTTTCCCTTTGATCTCTTCTTTGACTCTTTGGTTAGTTAGGATCATGTTGTTTTATTTCCACATATTTGTTAATTTCCCAGATTTGTTTGTTAGTGACTTCTACTTTTATTCCACACGAATATGTATGTAGTTAAACAATATACTTTGTTTTATTTCTGTCCTTTTAAATTTACTGAAGTTTATTTTATAGCCTGGCGTATAGTCTATCTTGCAGACTATTTTCCTGTGAATTTAGAAAAATGTATATCCTGCTGTGATGGGGTTGGGTGTTTTCAGATGTCTGTTAGTTATAGTTGGTTAACAGTGTTATTCTGGTGTTCTATTCCCATTTCAACCTGCTGTCTTATTGTGGTACCAATTGCTGAAAGTGGGATAGTAAAGTCTTCATCCCCTGGGGCCAGCACTGTGCCATGGTAGGTTAAGCCTTCACCTGCAGTGCCAGCATCCCATATTGGTGCCAGTTTGTGTCCCAGCTGCTTCACTTCCAATCTAGCTCTCTGCTAATGGCATGGGAAAGCAATGAAAGATGGCCCAAGAGCCATCTGCATGGGAGATCTAGAAGAATTTTTTGGCTCCTGACTTCAGATAGGTGCAGCTCCGGCCATTGAAGCCATTTGGAGAGTGAACCAGCAGATGGAAGACCCCTCTCTGTCTCTCCCTATCTCTCTCTCTCTGTAACTCTGCTTCTCAAATAAATAAATCCTTAAAAATAAATAAATAAATGAAGCTTTCATCCCTTATTTTTGAATTGTTTCTGCCTTCAGATAGTCTGTGCTTCATGTGTTTTGGAGCTCTGTTGTTAGGTGCATATATGTTTATAATTACAGCTTTCTGGTGCACTAACTCATCATTTAATCCTCCTCTTCATCTCTACTAACGTTTCTTGTTTTAAGTTCTGTTTTGTCTGATGTTAACTTTTGTGGTGATTGCTCCAAAGCCCTGTTTGAATTGTCAAAAGCTTCGATGGGCAGTGTCTGTCAGTGAAAATCTTCCTGTTTTCCATTTTTTTTGCACATATTTCAAATGAAGCAGTTTCCTAACCAACAAGCTGTCCTTGAGACCATGGCATGGTCCACAACATGACAGCCCATGTAATGTGACGGCTCCTGTGTCTATGCAGCGCCCTCTCCACAAGACTGCTTATTTGCTTTTCTTTTTTCAGAAAAAGATTTATTTACTGATGTATTTATTTGAAAGACAGTAGAAAGAGAGAGAGAGAGAGAGAGAGAGATCTTCCATCTGCTAGTTTCCCCCCTGAATGACCAGGACCAGGCCAACGGCAGGAGCCAGGAACGCTATCCTAGTCTCCCACATGGGTGACAGGGACCCAAGTACTTGGGCATCTTCCAGGTGCTTTAGCTGGAAGCCTGTGGAGCAGCCGGGACTCAAATCGTTGCTCCCTATGGGATGCCAGCATCACAATTGGTGGCTTAACTTGCTGTGCCACAATGCCAGCCATGCTTATTTATTTTTTTGTCCCCTCCATTTCACCCTCAGTAAGAAAAATCACATCCTGCAAAGGACCAGCCCTCAGGGGTAAGGGAAGTGAAAATAAAGGGAAGGGACATCAAGGAAAAGTTTATGAACATGCACATTTTTTCTCGAACTCCGCTTCAAGTCAGAAAAGCTCCCTACCTTTTGGGGGTCACCCATTTGCTGGGAGCCAGCAGAACTCCCAGGTGATACCTGTCAGAAGTGGAGTAGAGTGAGGATGACCCACCAGAGCCCCTCCGTCCATCCGTGCACCTTGATGTGCCAATGTGGTTACAGATTTCCAAAGGAAAAAACACATTTTAAAAATAGACATCATTCCATTCTGAACCAGGGTCCCTGTTTGATCTTTCCCTGTGTGTTCAAGCCCACTTGTTGACTTGAAAGATAAGTGACAGCCCAGTTACTCCCGTTGGGTGAGAAAACCTCATATTCTCTGCCAGCTTCCTGTCCCAGCTCTGAGCTCTGAGAGTCCGGTGGGGTGGGGGCAGCATGACCTCCACCTAGCCATGTGCTGGCATGAGTCCGGTGACAGTGTGTCTGAGCTGCCAGGACATTGGCAGTCTTTGGAGTAGTTCTTCCTTACTCTTTCAACAACCAGCCAATTTCATCTCAGGAAGCCGCTCTGCAGTGCTGGCTGGCTTTGGAAGTCATTTTTAATTTTGTGACAAAGACGAATGTGTCCAACGGGAGTAGTAAGTGGTTTTACTGGTGATATTAATGGAACCGTGACCTCTTCTGTATCTATGGTCCCACAAAACAAAATATGTTTGTATTCTAATATGTCAGGCAAATTCATTCTTAGCCCTTCCTTGAAGCAAATTGCAGAGGAAATATACTATTAATAAGCCCAGGGAGTATTGTTTGTGTGTGTGTGTGTGGTGTGTGTACAGATATAATCCCTTGGATTTATAAGGCTGCCAGTGAATGCTATATAAATGATATGTTTTGAATTGTTTGAGAGAAGACAAATCATCGAAATTCTGACATCTTTGAATACAACTGCTGCACTGAAATTGGTATTGGCTTTTAAAGGCCAAGAGGTCTAGTAAAATTCAGGTGTTTTTGTGATCCAAAGGCAAAACAGAGACTCAAAAGCATACTGAATTAGCCCCTTCTGTTTTCATTTGGGATTGGCATTCATTAGCCTAGAAATGACTTCACTGGTCTTTACTATTTCCTGTAGGAACTTTTTATGCCCCTGTCCTTTGTTGAAAATGGTTGCTAAAGGAGACAGTACATTAAATATGAAGGATTTACAGTTTAGTTAAATGAATTAAACCATTTCCTGGTGTTTGTGTTTACCTTGGGACTCACAAAGGAGACAAAAATATAGACTCACAGGAGGAAGGAAAGGAATGATCAAACCCCAATGGTTCCTAGCTAAATGTCTAGCTCAGCAACTTTATTTAAAGGAGGAATTTAATGCTGATAAGGAATCTTTGTCTCTGTATAATTAACTTTTCTCTTTGCATTTGTTCTATAACCTTTGAGAATGTCTAATAAACACATAACTTTATTGGTGGCGACAGTTAATGTCTTATTTTAGTGCAGAGGACAAAGCTAAAGTAAATCAAAGGCAAAACAGTTATCCGTGAGACTGCATGATGCTTTAGAATTTGAATTTAACTTCAGTCACTTAAAATATTATAAAATAATAATGATCACTCAAGAAAATCTGACAAATACAGAAAAGCTAAATAAGGAAATAGCCCATAAAATTACCACTCCAAATTAATTATCATCAACATGCAGTCTGCTTGTTTTAAGTCTTTTCTCTATAATATTACAAGTCTGAAATCACGGTGTTGGTGGGCCCAAGACCAGCTGAAACCTAAGGGAGCCCTTTCTTATCTCTTCCTCTCTCTGTTGGTTGCCTGCAGTCCTTGCAATGCCTAGGTTTGTAGCTGCTCCACATCAGTCTCTGGTTCCTTCCCCTCTCTCCTGCCCAGATAGCTCTTTTAAAAGACACCAGTCATGTTGGATTAGGGGCTTACCCTATTTAGTTTAGATTGTTACATTTGCAACACCACTATTTCCAAATGAGTTCATATTAAAAAATATACTGGGATCACAACTTCAATGATTTTGTTTTCTTTTTCTTTTCTTTTTTTTTTTTTTTTTTTTTGGTGGGGAGAGACACAATTCAACCCATAATAGTCACCATAGCACTACCTATTCTATGCAGCCACTGTCTGCTTCTTGTTCTTATTTCTCTCCAATTCGTTCTCCATTCAGCACCCAAAATGAGCTCCCTAACCTACAGGTCTGAGAGAGAACCAGCAAGCAGGTGGCGCCCTGGTTGGTCTTTCAGGCCCAGATCCCTCCTGGAGTATTGGGCTGGAGCCCAGGGAGGAGAATCAGAACCCCCTGTCTCCTGATGAGTTCCCTTCCTGTGGATGGCGGCAGGTTCCTAGGGCCAGGGCAGGGTGGACCCTGAGAATGTTTCTGAATGGATCTGACGCTCATTCCAGCTTCCTGGAGGAATTTCAGGGAAACCGAACAGGTGGTGTGAATCCTCCTTGCCGCTGAGACTGGCTCAAGGCCGCACTCTTAAGGGAGGTATTTTGGTGATTCTTTTTAAAACCTTTTCCAGAGCAGTGCAGGCATTTGCACCTACTTGGTTCTTAGTAGGTAAGTAGTGCATACCAAAGAAACAGACTCAATGTGCATATGAATTACATTTAGGATTCAACGGGCCTTTGCCTACCTCTTGCCCTCCCCCTAAGCAGCTCAGAGCTTCTTAGTAGGCCAGGAAATTCTGGAAAACCCTGAAGTCATGCTTCTGTCATTCAAATGCTAATCCTCTCTCTACACCTGTGCGTCCTGCATCTTCTCTAACTCTCCCAGAGAGAAGCCCTCTTGGCTGCCTCTCTGCTCTCTGAGTCCTAGCAAAGGCGCTGGAGGGCGTCTCTTGGGCCACTTATCATAGTTGTGCTTGTAAAGTTTATGCAGAATATTCCGGTTTCTCACTGCAGGTTGCTGGCTTCTCCTCATGGAGATGCCCCCTGTCTCACAATTGCACGTTGGGGTTTGAGGGCAACCTGCTCAAAGGCCAAGAACGGAACAGGAGATCAGTTTTTCTCAGAGCAGCTCTCTTTTTTTCTGGCCGGAAACACAAAAAAGCAAATTCAGGCAAAGACTATGAATTTACAGATTTTGTTAAGGGAAGAAGGTGTGGCTGTGGCAGGGTCTGTATGACCTTACCCACTATAATGTCTAAATGTTTGTGTTTCAATCACTTATGTAACTTTTTTTCATTTTTTTCCCATGCAGATGCAGACAAGCCTTTTGTAGAGATGTACACAGAGATTCCTGAAGTTCTGTACATGCACGAGGGGCGGGAGCTTGTCATTCCCTGCCGGGTCACATCACCCAACATCAACGTTACTTTAAAACAGGTAATGCTGAGCGATGCTGCCCTCAGCCTGCTTCTTACTGCCAGTGAACATCGTCAGGTTTCTATGACCCTGTGTCTCTGGAATGCTCTTCTGACGGATGTTTGGGCTTCTCAGTGCACTTTTCTATAATGTCCCTTTACTACAAAGGAGAAGTGCTGCAAGTTATACCCATGCATGTACTCAAACGAGTACAATGATCATATCTTACGCATTGATCTGAGTGCATAATGATGTGTTTTACGCACAGGGAGCCACCAGCTTGGATTGAGCTGGAAATTTCCTGATGACAAAGGCTCACCTCCTCTGGGCACCCAAACATAGCCTCTGGGAGAAAGAAAAGGGAAAGCCACCTAGGAGAATTCATATTATAAGTCGTACATATGCAGAAAGAGAAAGATTTAGAGTAGTTTTCTAGTAAAGACCAAAACTAGAATGTGACATTCAAGCTAATTATTCAACAATAAGAGTAGGCAGTATACTAGGACTAAGAATTGGACAAGCTCGCCAAATAGAAAACTGCTGAAAGAGGTAAAACAAAGTGAAGACTGCCCCCAAGGCAGCACCTCGCATGGTCCGCCATGGAGCAGGTGCTCTGGAAATCTTTGGCGTTGATGGTGGTGGAGGTCAGGTTGGCAGAGTTTGAAGACTGATTTTCTGTATCACCTGTTGACCCTGAGTCCTGATGGATGCTGACGTGTCTCTCTGCCTTCTCTCCTTACATTCACTCTCCTGTGTGGCTAATTTAAATCCTCTGCATCACCCAGCCGAGACAGGATTTGGCTTGCAGTGCATTTGTGTGCCACCTCCGGGAAACAGAAAGCAAGTGTATGTCAGAGCTGGGCACGTCAGAGGAATTGAACTCTTCAACTGGTTCCCAGGGTGTTGGGGACCTCCCAGGCATTACAGCCAATATCTTGACTTCCCATTCATTGGTCTTGCCTCCCCTCTCTGAGGGCTTGTGTAGAAGACCAGAGATTGCTAACTCACTGCTTGGATCTGACCAGTCTGGTGCTTACTGTTGGGCAAACTGAAAAATTAACAAACCCCTCGCCATCTTAGTTTCCCCACTGTAGAAATGGGCTGATTACAGAAGGAGCAGCTCACATGGTCAGGAATATAGTCCACAGGAAACACTTAGGAAGAGGTCTGGCACAAGATAAACCCTATTCAAGGGTTAGCTACTAGTATCACTTATTTACTGTTTAATACCCAACATTTGATTTATCATCAAGTCATATTTCTAATGTCATGGCTTAACTCCTCTTAGCCCAAGATAATAACTGCTTTTTGATTAATGTGAGAAAAACTACGGGGAGAGGAATCTCTCTCTGTCTCTCATACAAGCCCTGGTGCAGATTGGCTGTCTGTCATAAGGAATGTTCCAGAATTCCCACCTGTAAAAATGTGAGGAGTGAGGGGTAAAGTGGGATCATTCACTCTTTTTCTACCTAAGATCTGCATTGCACAATGTAAAATCCATGCATACAAGTGGTCTCTAAAAAGTTCATGGAAAATGCATATCACAGAAAAACTATGCATGAATTCTAAGTTTTTGGCACCAAAATAAACTTAACTTTTAATTTCATTTTCTACACTTTGAGGCACCTTCATATATATTGAAAATACTATAACCTATTACACTCATACTTACACTGGTGTGAAATTACTATCTTTCTCTTCCATCTCTTTTATTATTCCTTTTATTTTTTTTTTTTCCTGGAAAAGCAGAGAGACAGAGACAGAGATCCATCACTGGTTCATTGTCCAAATACCTGCAACAACTAAGGCTGAGCCAAGCAGAAACCAGGAGCCTACAACCCAATTTGGGTCTCCCAACGTGAATAGCAGGGACCCCAGTACTTGAGCCATCACCACTGCCTCCCAGGGTGTCTATCAGCAGGAAGCTGCCACTGGGAATGGAGCCAGGACTCAAATCTGTACCCAAAATGGGATGCAGGTGTCCCAACTTGCATCTTAATCTCTGTGCCAAATCCCCACCCTTCTTATCCTTCTTTCCCTCTAATTTGTTGTCCTTTCCCTCTCCTTCTCCCATGCCTGCTTCGGTATAGCCATTATCCACTAGAGACAGGCCTCCCTGCCCAGTACCTCCTTGTGAGGCCACCATGTCTCCACCCACCTGTCTACCTCTTGTGACACCTGCAACAAAAGTGGCCGGGGCCGGCTCACAGAGTCACACAGCCTGTTCCTGGTCCAGCTCTTGTCAGCTCAAAGCACACTTAGTCAGTGGAGTACCACTGTGGCAGCCATTACTAGATGGAGAGTGAGTGAAACAGTTTGAAGAATCTGTGACATATTTTGAAGTGACTCTGAGGAAGTCTGTTAGTGAACCTCTCTTTAATAGATTTGCCCCTTGCTGGTTTTCATTTATTTTTAAAGTATTGGAGATTTCAGTCCCTGGCTTAAATTTTTCTGAGTTTTCCCTTTCATCGTTTGCACCAAATTAGAAGAAGAGATTCTCTTTTCCCCACCGAATGCAGAATGTTTGGATGCTTATAGGTAGAATCTTGCTTTACTAAAACATATAATAAATCTTTCAGTTGCTTTCGGTTCTTTGTAAGCAGGATATAATTAATTTTCACCCAAATAACATGGATTACATACACCAGTACACACGTGCACCCTGGGAAGGAGGCACTAGTGACTTTCACACTAGAAATTTCCTCTTGGTCAAGATCACAAATCTAGATTAGCTCTTCCAACAAGCAATATAAATAAATGATAACTGGGTAGAGGGAGGAGTGTCAGACTTTTTGAAAGAAGATTGAAAAGGTTTCAAGCTTCTCTGTGGCTATTTGGCATTTCCTTAAAGGCAACTCACTTTTTTTCCCTTTCCCAGCTGGGAATAAGTGACAATGGTAGTCAGAGTCTAACCATTAAAATTGGGCTGGCAACCTGGCATCAGGGGAGTTGGGCTGGGCCACTCTCCAGAGCAAAGACCCTTTAATAAAGTTTAATCTTATGAAAGAGTGTTTATTTGGGGTTTTTAAAAATTAAGTCCTAGATATCGGAAGAAAGTGTAAGGACAGAAGCAATTATGGACTCATGTATTTGATGTAGACTCCCTGTGTTTGGCAATTTGGGCCTCGTGATTAAGACAGCTGGGTCCCATATCTGAGTATGGCCTTGCTCCAGTTTGGCCCTGGGCATTTGCAGCTATTAGAGGAGTAAGCCAGCAGATAGGCACTCTTCCTTTTTCTCTCTTTCTCTTTTTCTGTCTCTTGAATAAACAAATAAAAATTTAAAAGAAAATACTCCTAAGAAGGCGAGAGCACTCCGTTGCTAACGGTGCCCCTGTCTTCCCGAATCATCATCTCTGTGAGCCACTTGAGCTTCCGTGGTTTCCCTCCCAGTACAGGGCTGATGCCTTCCTGGTGTTGCAGTGGGATTTAGAATGGTCACCCCAGTGAGTGCCCTGAGTCTGGAGTCCCTGGGCTTATGCAGAGTCCACCATGCAACAAAGGAGGAGAAATGATGGCTTATTCAAAGCCGCAGGTGAACAGGACACCTGCAGATAATCCAGCAGCCCCAGTGGGGAAAAAAATGTGAACTCCTTTCTCTATTGAGTAACAGACTAGTTTATTATGAAAATACCCAGAGGCCAAGGAGTTATGAGCTCCTGCAGGAAGTCTGACATGGGGGTCAGGTCTATCCTGATAGGTGCAGCTTGTTGCCAAGACTGATAATAAATTATCATAATTAAGGATGGGCCTTTGGCTTAGAGCTAAGATGCTGGCCCCATATCTGAATGTCTGGGCTCAAGTCCTGGCTCTAGCTTCCTACCCCACACTTGTTCTTAGCCAAAAGGCCAAGAAGCGATTCTAGCTTCCTACCATTGCAGACCCTGGGAGGCAGTAAGTGATGGCTCAAGCAGTTGGGTCTTCTGCCATTCATGTGTGAGACTTGAACTGTGTGCCTAGCTCCAGATTTTAGCCCTGGGCATTTGGGGAATGAACCAGTGAATGGGAGTTCTCTCTCTTCCTCTCACTCTCTCTGCCAAATAAGTAATCGTAATTTCTATAATGTATCATAACACAAATATATCTTGCTATGTGCAAGGAAAACCCAAGACCCAATTATAACAAGCTGGAGTTTTTACCTGTATTATTTTCATTAAGCTGAAAAATTATGGTTGTACACACACCTAGGGAGAGGGTATTGCTACAGGGCTAAAATGATTTTATTCCAACCTGTTCTTCCTTTTCAGTTTCCAAGTGATCAAGTGATCCCCCATGGGGAAAGGATAACCTGGAACAGCCGGAGGGGCTTTATAGTATCAAGTGCCACGTACAAAGAAATAGGGATCCTGTACTGCGAAGCATCAGTCAACGGACAAGTGTATAAGACACACTATCTTATACATCGGCTAAGTAAGTGATGCAGGCACCAAGTCTGCCTGCTCTGTGGTTCATCTGCTTCGTGGATCTTTGATTGTTAAGCCATTTTCTCTCTTGTGCTTGCAGCCAATACAATCTTGGATGTCCAAATGAGCACCCTGAGCCCAGTCAAGCTACTCAAGGGGCGCGCTCTGAACCTCAACTGCACTGCCACCACTCCCCTCAACACCAGAGTGCAGATGACCTGGAGTTACCCCGGGCAAGTGAGTGACCTGTTTTTTTATTTCTTCCACAGGGCAGGATTTATCTTTACCAAGTGAAGCCCCCTTGGGTTTTTGAGATGGGAAAAAATCAGGAAAGTCTGACTCCACGCAGGGTTGGTCAGTCAAGAAGCCCTGGGTTTGGCCCGGGTGCTTTTCTTTCCTGCCCTTTCGTGAGCATGATATGCATAGATACAGTCTTTTGATGTCAGGGTGTTTGTTTTTGAAGGGTATAGGCTGGTGTTTGCCTTGCATGATTCTGGGTGGGAAAGGGAATTGTTTCATCCTTGGAAACTATTCTCTAGGATTTAGAGATGAGAGGGAAATTTATCACCAAATACCAGGCCAGAACTGTCGTTTGTAACAACAACAGCTTTAGGGGAGGCTGTTTTTGTCAGTGCATTCATTGAAGGTACTGGCAGCCAGGCAGGCACCTGATTAGAGCGTGTTTCCAAAAGATACAGCAACCCCACCATCCAGGATTCTGTTTGCTAAGTTTAAGTGGAGCGATTCTGTCCTTCAGAAAAATGAGAACAATGGAGACTGAGTTGAGTTCCCTTATTCTAGTCGAATATCCTCACAAACTTGTTTTATGAACATATAGATGGGGAAAATGTTAAGAAAATGTTGATGGCGATTTCCTTGTGTCAGGATGACATATGTGTCATATCCCAATTATTGCACAATCACAGTTAAGCTGTGATTAAATTCTGTTTGCCACATTGATGGATCAGCCCCAAGCTATTGTTTTTCATTAACAATCTCTTGTGATGGAAATAAACTAATTTAGCAACAAAAAGGTGAGACAAGTGTCCTAGAGGGACACTGGAGCTAATCAGTCATAAACCATCTTCTAGAAACTCTTATTATTTCATTTAAGTAAAGAGTCTGGGGTCTGTGCTGTGGCATAGCACGCAAAGCCGCCACCTGCAGTGTCAACATCCCATATGGGCGCCGGTTCCAGTCCTGGCTGCTCCACTTCCGATCCAGCTCTCTGCTATGGCCTGGGAAAGTAGTAGAAGATGGCCCATGTGCTTGGGCCCCTGCACCCACGTGAGAGACTCGGAAGAAGCTCCTGGCTCCTGGCTCCTGGCTTAGGATTTGCGCAGCTCCGGCCATTGCAACCATTTGGGAGTGAACCAGCAGATGGAAGACTTCTCTCTGCCTCTGCCTCTGACTCTCTGTAACTCTACCTTTCAAATAAGTAATAAATAATAAATAAATATTTGAAGAAAAGATTCTATGACTTGGAGAAATATTTTTGGGGTTCTGATCAAAATCAAATGTTCTCAGCAAATGACAAGTGGTAAGAAATCTCTCCTGCTAGTGTTGCTACTGTAAGTTAGTATATCGGTTATGAAATGCCAATTATCTAAAGTGGCACTGTCCAGGAGAACTTCCTGTGAAGCAAACATGATCTATCTGCTGTCCAGATCTGTGCTATCTATGGCTGCAGAGTGGTTGACACGTGGCCTACTGGGATTAGCTTTGTTAAATTTTGACCTAAATAACCACATGTGGCTGGTGGCTGCCGTACTGAACAAACCAATTCCAAAACACAGGATGAGTTGTTTTCCAAAACAGAAATTACACCAATGTTAACTCAAACTTGGGAAGAAAAGAAAAGGAAGAAGTAGTGCTCGGGGCCGGTGCTGTGGCATGGCGAGTAAAGCCACCGCCTGCAGTGTCGGCATCCCATATGGGCGCCGGTTCCAGTCCTGGCTGCTCCACTTCCAATCCAGCTCTCTGCTATGGCCTGGGAAAGCATTAAGAAGATGGCCCAATTGCTTGGGCCCCTACACCTTCGTGGGAGACTCCGAAGAAGCTCCTGACTCCTGGCTTTGGATCAGCTCATCTCTGGCCATTGCAGCCAATTAGAGAGTGAACCAGCGGATAGAAGACCCCCCCCCCTCTCTCTTTCTGCCTCTCCTCTCTCTGTGTAACTTTCTCTCTGAATTTCAAATAAATAAATAAATAAGTCTTAAAAAAATAAATATGTGTATGTTGGGGCCGGCGCTATGATGCAGTGGGTTAATCCTCCATCTGCAGTGCCGGCATACCATATAGGCACTGGTTCAAGTCCTGGCTGCTCCACTTCTGATCCAGCACTCTGCTATGGCCTCGGAAAGCAATGGAAGATGGCCCAAGTCCTTGGGCCCCTGCACCCACGTGAGAGACCTGGAAGAAGATCCTGGATCTTGGCTTCGTATCGGCGCCTCTTCAGCAGTTGCGGCCATCTGGGGAGTGAACCATCAGATGGAAGACCTCTCTCTCTCTCTCTCTCTCGCCTCTGCCTCTCTGTAACTCTGCCTTTCAAATAAATAAATCTTTTAAAAAAATAAAAAGAAGTAATGCTCATATAAAAAGGGGGTGCAAAAAGTCCCCTGGTCTGTTATGGTAGGGGACTGATTTCTGATGCTATTTTTTAAAAATGAAGTTTTATTTGTTTGAAAGAGTTATGGGGGAAGTGGTAGGCAGAGACAAAGAGACAGAGAGAGGTTTTCCATCTACTGGTTCACTCCCGAAGTGCCACAACAGCCAGGATTGAGCCAGGCCAAAGACAGGAGCCAGAAGCTTCACTTGGGTCTCCCACGTGGGTTGCAGGGCCACCTTCCACTGCTTTTCCCAGGCAATTAGCAGGGAGCTGGTTGGGAAGTGGAGCAGCCGGGACTCAAACCAGCGCCCATGTGGGATGCCTGCATCTCAGACAGTGACTTTACCCACTCTGCCACAGTGCCAGCCTCAGTTCTCTGATTTTTAATGAGAGTGACTGACTTTTACCTCTGGTTAGTGCTGAGAATGAACAAGATGGCTGGGACATGTGCTTGTACCGACAGACCTAAAGGGACAAGTGGGGTGGAAGTTTATCAGACATGGCACAGCAAAGAGCTAAGTTTAGGACCCAAAGATCAGTCTTGACAGCTTCCCAAGTCTTTTCTTCCATTCCCCACCCCTCCTTGAGGAAGGATTGAGATGAGGAAATTACATATACACTAGAAAATGTAATGCTAACTAGATAAGAGGAGGCAAGCAATGTGATCTCATCTTAAAGCCGTGAAGTCGTGGTGACCATACAGACTGCTGAGCCTCGGGCCTGTCTGCTGGGTGTCTCTGAGATCAACCTGGCTCAGCACCTGCTGCACGCTGGTTAAACTCCTCCATGGCTCTGGATGTCCCCAGAGCCACTTGCTATGATTTGGTAGAATTTCTTGAACATGGCACAGAGTGAACTGGGATGATACTACCTTAGTCTTTCCATTTTTAGCAAAAGACTCGGAAGGTGATTTATTAAGAGAAACACTGCCGGTGCTGGCCTTGCGGTATGAAGCCACCACCTGCAACTCCAGCATCCCCCGTGGATGCCAGTTCATGTCCCCACTGCCCCACTTCTGATCCAGCTCTCTGCTAATGGCCCAGGAAAAGCAGTGGATGGTGACTCAAGTGTTTGGGCCCCTGCATCCAAGTGTGAGACCCTGGTGAAGCTCCTGGCTCCTGGCTTTGGCCTGGCCCAGCATTGGCCACTGTGGCCATCTGGGGAGTGAACCAGTAGATGGTAGATCTCTCTCTCTCTCTCTCTGTCTCTCCCACTCTCTCTGTAACTCTGACTTTCAAAATGAATAAATAAATCTTAAAAAAAGTTAAAGAAGAGAAACTAAGGATAATTATTGCCCAGGTTTGTCTGTGGCAGGAGAACAGGTTACCATTAAGAGAGGTATACATGCTGGAGGAGAAGCACTACCAAGACCTGAGTTCTTAGCCTACATGGGCTGGAGTCTCTGTTGCTTCAGTTTCTCCATCAGTGAAAGGGTGATAACCTTACCACTCTCCCTCGGTTGTTGTGAAAAGCTATTGCGAGCTCTGGCCGTTACGGCCAATTGGGAAGTGAACCAGCAGATGGAAGACCTCTCTCTCTCTGACTCTCCTTCTCTCTCTGTGTAACTCTGATTTTCAAATAAATAAATAAATCTTTAAAAACAAAAAAGTAAAGCATTTGCGAATAAGTATGAGAAATTTTATTTGAAGAAAGTTAAGTGCTAAGTAAATGCTAGTATGATTCATACTCAAGGTATATCTAGACAGAGGTTTAGTTTCCTAACATCTTGCTCTTTGTAGGGTACATATATGTGTGTGTGTGTATATATATACATATATAGTTTACTCCCAAATGCCTTCAATGGCTGGTGCTTGGTTAGGGCCAAGCTGGGAGCTAGGAAGTCAATCCAGGTTTCCTATTGGGTGGCAGGGACCCAATTACTTGAGCAATCACCTGCTGTCTCCCAGGGTTTGCACTGGCCAGAAGCTGGAATCAAGAAACCAGAGTTGTGTCTTGAACCCAAGGTCCTCCAATGTGGGACCTGGGAGTATGGCTAGGCTAAAGGCCCACTCAGTCTTGGTGAGTTTGACATGCTTCTTAGCGTATAAAAAGAAGCTATCATCAAACTAATTGCTCTGAGAAATACTAAAATGCTATCCCTTTAAGCATAAGGATCATGACTTCTACGTTTGTTACATGTTTCCTTTTTAGACAAGTAAGAGGGCTTCGGTCAGGCAACGAATTGACCAAAGCAGTGCCCATGCCAATGTATTCTACAGTGTTCTTGTTATTGATCAAGTGCAGAACAGAGACAAAGGACTTTACACTTGTCAAGTGAAGAGCGGACCGTCGTTCAGATCTGCCAGCACCTCAGTGCACGTGTACGGTAAGCTGCAGAGCAGTCCTGCCCACCCGCTCTGTGCTCTCCAGTCACCGGAGATGCCTGGGGCTCAAACAAGTGACATTTCTCTTGTGTTTCTTCACTGTCATGAACGGATAGAGCTTTGCCACAGCCTCCTCCCTATCCCTGCCCCAGAGCAGCCCAGGTTACGTGGTCTTTAAGTTTAGGACTTTTGCATTGGACACCCTTTTCTTTAGAAGTTTGCTGGGGGTAATAATGCAGTTAGAAAATGCTTTCAGAATCCTTCTTTTAGTGCTCTAGAAAATGGAGATCAGTTTTATTTTTATTCTCTGGAGAAAAAGTCTCGCAGTTACTACCGTGAATTAGTGAAATAAAAATGTGCTATGCTAAATTATTTGAATTAATGCTATTTTAACCCTGGTTTTACTACATGAAATCCTAATATTGTCACTTACTTCCAATATTCAAATTCCTTATTTATCCCCATGTTGAAAAGGAAAACATGAGGCTGGCATTATGGCTCAGTGACTAAAGCTGCCTCTTGTAATGCCAATATCCCATTTCAGAGTGCTGGTTCGAGTCTTAGCTGCTCCACTTCCAATCCTGCTCCTTGTTAAACACTGCACCTGGGAAGGCAGTGGAAGATAGCCCAAATACTTGGGTCCCTTCCACCCATGTGGGAGAACCAGATGGAACTGCTGTCTCTTGGCTTCCTCTTGGCCCTAACCTGACTATTGCAGCCATTTGGAGAGTGAATCACCAGTAGAAAATCTCTCTCTCTCTCTCTGTCTTTCCCTCTCTCTCTCTCTCAAATAAGAAATCAAATGAATAAGTATTTTTTAATAAAAACAAGAAAGACAAACAGTGTGAAGAGCAGAAATTATGGAACAATTTTACCCAAAGTCTTTCGTGTCTTGTTGACTTTCTCCAGTTGATTTTTACAAAATATCAAATTAGTTGTTAGGGTATCTAGAACAACTTTCTCCAATCTTATTCAGATTGGCCGGGTAGATTTTTAGAAATCCCCTCTCCTCCACTTTTTGTTACTGTGACATAAATATTTAAGGTGTTTCAGTTTCTGTAGTTCCCACTGTTTTATGTCTGTTGGACTTGCTACCATTTGATTTGAAAATATTTCATCAGGTTGCTTTTGAATTAGGAGGGATCTTCAAAATTTTCACAGAAAACAAGAATTATGAGAAAATTATGCAGGGATTTCAAACATTTTTGTTGCAGAATAAACATCTTTTTAACTCTATTTTCCATGAGCTCTTTGAAGTACTGTTGTATTGTATTCATGGATATTCAGTCTCTTTGTCAGGCTCCATCTAATTCAGCTGTTTATTCATTACTTGCGTTCTCTCTTAGTGAAGCAGTGAGGTTTTGTTTCTATAAATGTGCTCTTTTCTAATGTACCTATCACCTTTCCTTTGAAAGACAAAGCATTCATCACTGTGAAACATCGGAGACAGCAGGTGCATGAAACTGTAGCAGGCAAGAAGTCTTACCGGCTCTCCATGAAAGTGAAGGCATTTCCCTCACCAGAAGTGATATGGTAAGACCCTGATGATTTTCTTGTCCGTGTAAGATAGGCTTCCTTAAGTAGGAAGATGTGAAAGCCCAGTGACTTGGAGCAAAGATCAAGAGGGAGCGGGGCACAGTGTTGATTTCTGGGTGGAGGGAGTATGGAGGGAGATCACGAAGCAGGAAGGGCTGAGGGTGTCCTGGGCGCTCAGTTTAGTCAGGCTCTCCCTGCCTCTCAGCCTCTGCATCTCTAAGCCTTCCTATGAGGTCAGCATTCTCTCAATGGGATGTTGAGCATTGACTAGGACGCATCATGACTGTGTAACACGCTCTATTAACCCTGAAGAAGTGGGCCTTGTAATGACGATGCTGAAAATCATTCTTTCATACACAGCTGGCTTGAGAGGTCCAGTCTTGATTTAAAATCAAACCAGCATAAATAGGCACAAGACTTACTCGTTGCATGAGAGGTTGGATGAACCTACCTGAATGAATTAAGTTTTATTTTGCTCAAAGACTGTATATTCAGAAACTCTTCAAGCAGTTATATTTTTTAAAAAATCCACTAAGACAACAATTGGTATAGAACAATGTAATCTGGTTATAATCTGCAATCATTTTGTGCAATTACTTTTAAATGCCAGTACCATTGGCTCAGGTCATTACATTTAAAACAAAGGGTATAATGCAAAATTGACTAGGAAAGCAGTCTGTATGATACAGAAGTGGTGTATTTTAGAACCTTGTCAACCAGAGCTTATTTGGCTTCCAGTGTCACGAGGGTAATACCTGTTTCCAGTTTCCTCAAATACTTAATAGGAAATTAAAGGGGAAAATGAAACTTTGCACACTCTGCCTTCACACCATCACAGTAGAAAAGGGATTTTATTTTTTGGCTCATGATAACAACATTTTGAATAGAAATGTCCTGACTCCAGGAGGTATTATGCTCATGCCTCAGTATCCTCATCTGTGAGCACTGATTTCTTCTGTAGTAAGCAGCAAGAGCCTCAGAACAATTCCAGCTCACCTCGGAAATGCTGACTTGCTAGGGAAATAATTTAAAATAACACTAAGATGATATATGTGTAATCACAAAATACAGTCTAGTTATTTTAACTGCTTGGGAACTGAGAGCTTGTAGTCACAAGAATTTATTTGCAGGACAAAGGGCCTTCAACAAATTCATGAAAAATGTTTATGATGAAAAAATTATGCCTGGATTTCAATATTTGCACCAAAACCCCATATATGTGTGTGTGTGTGTGTGTGTATACACACACACATATATATACATACACACACACACATATATATATATATACACAGGCAGAGACCACCCATTTGCTGATTCAATCCCCAAACACCTGCAACAACCAAGGCTGTGTTGGGCCAAAGCCAGGAGCTTCATCCAGGTCTCCCCTATGCAGGAAAGGGGCCCAAACCCTTGGTCCATCTTCTGTTGCCTTTCCCAGCTGGATTGGAAATGGAGTGGCCAGGACACAAATTGGCGCCCACATAGGATACCGGCGTCGCAGGTGTTGGCTTTTTTCTCATATGCCACAGCACTGGCCCCTCCATGAACTTTTTGAAGTACCCTTGTATATACATGGTTACGATACCATTTCTGATATAACACCCTGATACAGAACACAACCAATGCTTAAAGTGCCCATTAAAAGAACTGTGCCTAATAATATATAATATATATAATGTGCCCAATAATATATATGTGCCTAATAATATATATATTTTATATATATATATATATAATGAGACACTGAGAACTCTAGAAAAGTCTAGAAAACAGAGGTTAAAACTTGGCAGAGTATCCAGGTCTTTATACAATTAAGTGATAACACAGCATTGATTATGTATTTTTAATTTTTTATAATTTAAGTTTCTGTTTCTTTTGTGTTCTTCCTGGGGGCGGGGAATCTTGATGGTGTTGATCTCACTACATTTATGAAAGGGACAACTGGTGTGACCATTTGTATAGCTAATAAGAACTCCACATGAGACCACAATGGGAAAATCTATTTTTATTTTTATCTGGAGAAATGATCTAGTTGATCTTACAATGGCCCTTGTAGAGCCGATTGGAGCCTCATGGAAAACTCTGGAAAACATCTCGGGTGGGATCAGAGCTGGTGCCTGGGGATTAATACTGCAGCCAGTGTGGCCTCCAGCATCCCGCTGGGAACATTAACCCATGGCTTTTCTTTCTTCCCTTGGTTTACAACTTCCTCTTTGCTAAGGTAAATGAGGTGCTCCCCAGTCTCAACACCACACAGACCTTCACCGGGAAGTTAGTGCCTTTCCAAGGTGCTTCTCTCTTTCAAATCAACATTGATGATCAAAGGCTCAAAACCGATCACTTAAACTCTCAAACTCAAATGGCAGTGTTACCAGAGGATATCTGAGAGGCAGATGAGATGGCTACTGATGACACTTTGCACCACAGGTTAAAAGATGGGTCACCTGTCACTGAGAAATCTGCTCGCTATTTGGTCCATGGCTATTCATTAATTATCAAAGATGTAACTGCAGAGGATGCAGGCGATTACACCATCTTGCTGCGCATAAAGGAGCAAAATGTGTCTAAAAACCTCACGGCCACTCTAATTGTAAATGGTAAGTTTCCCATTCATACTCTCTTCTGGTTCTGGGCAGAGGGACATTACAGAAAATTAGCAAGTACAAAAAATCAGTATAGAACAGCAAAGGAAACAAAATGTGAAGTAATTCTTATGAAAACCTCTTCTTTTTCCATCATTGCTAGTTCATGTTTGCTTATCTTCCATAGGCAACGTGACTTTTTATAATGGTGGTCATACCATGGAATCAAATTATTACTGCTCTCAAAACACTTCGATTTTTTCCCGCTGGCGTCTTCTTGACAAATGTGGAGGTTTACTGTGTTGTTGTTTCCCCTGACATCAACACCAGGGGGGCTGTGGTCGTTGTGTGGCCCAAAAGGACATCGTAACAACCCTTGACCTCTGTCCTGTTCTCCATCTCGTTTCCAGTAAAGCCCCAGATTTATGAAAAGGCCGTGTCATCATTTCCAGACCCGACTCTCTACCCACTGGGCAGCAGACAAATCCTGACTTGCACCGTCTATGGCGTCCCTCAACCTATAATCCAGTGGTTCTGGCTCCCCTGTAACCATAATCATTCCAAAGCAAGGTAGGAACACTTGGATCTTGACTAAGCCTCAAGAAATTTAACATTAAGATGCTTTAATGGACACCAATGGGAGTTTGCACATGGAATGTGAAATATACTGGGGACAAAGGCTTTCCCTGCGATGGAAATGTGTAGACGTCAGTTACTCTTCTGTAGTAGACATACCTTGATATTGGCTACCCTTTTCATAAGTTCTCGCTCTGGTTTCCAGATTTCGGAGCACAGGCTCAGAATTAAGGTCACTGCATGAGCTTGTTACTTTAGAGTTCTCTGGGTCCTCAAGTGAGGCTCTGTGGATGTTGGCCATCCCACCTCTGTCAGCTCCCGGTCTTCCTATTCGTCACCTCATTCTCACTGGATAGGATCCAAGATCTTCCCTACACTGATGATCATTGTTTCCTACTTATGGACTTTGCTCATGCTCTTCCAACTACCTGAAATGCACTTCCACCCATTGTCTGTCCCCTAAGGCTCTCTCCAAAGCTCAGCTCTTGCATCACTTTCTCTGGGAACCCTCCTGCCTGCCTCATTCAGACTCACTTTTTCCTGCACAGCCTGACCAGCACTCCATTTGCACCACTGTTGGGTCACTCGGCGTGAACATGCTTGTCTCTGTCTAAGCTGTCATCTAACTGAGACCACCTCTGTGTGGTCAGGGCTGCTCACCAGGCCTGGTGCCCTGTGCATGCTGACATCCCTACCTTCTGCTAATTGTGTAGCATTTCCTTGCATCCTGTTGACCACTGGGCCTTGTTTGCTGTTTCCCCTTTTTGTTTAGTCTAGAAGGATGATACTAATGATAGTTCATGGGAGCTCATTTGAAGAACAGGAATAGAACTGATAGGTCCAACAATAAGATATTAGTGAAACTATCTAAGAATCATCATTAATGCCAAAAATGTTTTTAATTGCTTTTAATTCCTATAGCACAGTGTTCAGGAGAATTTCTGTTAAAAAAAGGATAGTTTGATGAAAAATAAACAAGGCATAATTCAACATAAACAGATACAAGTGGCTACTTGGCTTTCTAGATTCTTCCCACAATTCCAGTTCTTCATCTTGTGTTTTAAGCTTTTATTTAGGGTGTATCACGCAGAGAGTGGAAAGTTTCTGGTGAGTTCTGGAAATTCTGAGAAGTAGTGTTTACACATGTCTGATTTCCCATTTCAATGTCATTTTCTAAAAATAGGAATACAGAGAACTTGCAAGTCTGTCATTCTTTCTTTACCATTTTGGATATTTAACCTGACAAGCAAGTGAGATCTGAGATTTGGTATTATTTCGCTCATTTGGAGCAAGCATCAATACTTACAGACCCTCAGAAGTCTTAATACTTGTACTAACCTAGCATGCAAATAAATTTAAAAATAACTAAATAATTAAAGCTATTAGATTAGGCTCAAAGCATAGAGTTAATTTTTTGTGAAATTACATAGACTTTTAGAGATATTTCAAAAGTTTCCTTTTGACAGTATTATGCTTAAAATTTCAACGCTATTTAAGACTATAGTTAGTAACTGTTAGAAAATAACAATTATGAGTGATAGAACATATGATTATAAGCTTGGAGCTGAAGGATGCTAATAAAATAGGATTTAAGAGTCAGACCAGCTGACGTGAAACCTTGTAACCATGGCCTCTCCCTCTCTTTGTGATGTATGGGGTCTTTCCTCTACATTATCAGCCAACTCACCAAGGCCGGAAAAGATGTCTCATTCCTTTAGGCATTCTTGCAAGACTCCGAGCAGCTCTTTTCACATTTGTTGATTTTTTGAACTGGCTTCTGTTAGAGGCATTCAATTTTTGACTATTCACAAGATGTATCAGAAAGGAAAGCCTTAACTGTGCTAGCTTATTCCTTTAATATGTTGTTGCTGGAAATTATACGTCATAAATATGCACGTCCATAAGACGCTTGCCATCTTTAGTGAGCAGATACTGGTGGAGTAGCTTACATGTGTCAGGCCCGGATGTGGCGCCTGGGGTTAAATCAGTACATTTGACTTAGAAAGATTTCAGAAATATGCGTGGGACTTTGCTATGCTAGGAAACAAATCTAGCAACTCTGTTTAATCCTCTCAGAGAGAGAAAAGTCAAAATTTACAGTTCATGAAGCCTCTTTAATTTCTGGATTTTTCAAATATGTCTTTATATAAACATATTTTTATACACTTGGATTAACTTAAATTCCATTGTAGACAGGAATATTAGCAGCAAATGAATAAGAGATTCTGTCCCACTGACTTTTCTATAGTGACATGTTTGCATAATAGTATCTAAACATGATTGTCAAGAGATTGGATAATTATTATATATACATTTATATATTACTCTTCAATGTGGAGAATAATTTTATCTCTACTTAAAGGGCACATCTATATATGGTCAGAGCCAAAAACATTACTTTTGAGGCTACACTGTTGTTTGCTGTAGTTCAAAATTATTAACTGGTTTAATATGACCAGCTACTTAATAAAAGATAATATCGAAACACGTTCTGACTTGCACTGTATAATCTCTGGGAGTCTAATAAATAAGTAATTATATGTGTAAACTATCATAACTACTGTTCAACTAGAAATGTCCTCTTTTGAAAAATGTCGTAAAGGATTTCATGCAAGTACGCTATTTTAACTGAATAATATTTTGGTTTGGTTTTTGCCAAGAATTTGTTCTTATAAAACATTAGGGGGTCATGGAAGGATGGTTGCCTTTAAACTGACACAGCTAATGAATGAGCTGAGAAGAGGTAGAACAGAATCTTCCCCTGTTGTACTTTTCTGCCCATCTGGATGGTAAAGTGGTAGAAGAACCAGCCTATTTCTTTTGAATGTTTAATAACACGAGCTTCAGGTATCAACACTGAATGAGGTAAATTTTTGATTTTTTCTCAGCAACTGGGACAATTTTCAGCAACTGGGACAGATTTCTAAATAGATATTTCTAAACCTGCTCCATGTTAGCTTGGAATAAACCTAGGGTCTAGGGAGCATCCCAAATGGTGTTGAGCTTATACAAGGATACGTCACAAGATTAATGGAAAATGGAATGAAAAAGATTAGCTTATTTTGGTGCAAGAGAATTGAAATATATATGTGTGTGTGTGTGTGTGTATATATATATATATGTATATAAAGGGATCCTCAAATAATCCATGCAGAATGCATTTTATGAAAAACCCATACATGGATTTCAATTTTTTTTTGGCACCAAAATGAGACTGAATCCATAAAGTTGTCATTGAATTCAATGTTGTCCGTGGACTGTGTGAAGTCCCCTGATGATGCTTTTCACATGTCGCGTTCACAGCTCTGTCCGTACAAAATCAAGATGATTGCACACACTTCAGAGAGAGGCTACATGGCCCAAGCTAGTGTACTGGGGATAGATATGCCATCGAACTGTGAGGTTGCAATTATTGCTGGTGTGGGTAGGGGCAGGGTACATTTCTCTAAGTAAGACCCAAGAACTGTTAAGGAACTGGAAAGGAAAATTCTGCTGCTAGAGAGCTAGTTTCACAACAGTGAGAAATGTCACTCAGCACTTCTGAGAAGCTAACGCACGCTGTGGGAAGTAAAACGCAACGCTGCTGCACTTTTAGAAGCAGAATTTTAGTAGGGCTGGAAAGAGGAAATGGCCTAGAGTTGAGGAAAATGCAAGGTGTGACTTTTCAGAAGGAGAGAAATTCTAGAACTACAGAAGCGTTAGGCAAAGTAGAAGGAAGGCTGGAGGGAGGGGCGTCATGGAATGAGGCAACTCTCCGTGTCCGCGTGGCCGGACCCATTCCGTGGTTTCCTGGCACGGAGGAAGTGGTTTCACCTCCTGAATTGCCCGAGGCTGGGGTAGAGAAGAGTGGGCGTGTGGGCTCTGCAGGGCCGCCTTTGCTTTCTAGACCGCCCATCCTCCCTGCATTCGGGAGAGGGGAGCCATGCATGCCAGCCGCCCGGGTCAGGGCTACAGCTGCAGTCCTAGCCCTCTGAGCCAGGCTGGGTGCAGACTCGGAGGAAACGCTGTTCAGATGAGCTCTCCCTGGCCAAGCGCTTGGTCCGCAAAGGAACACGGAACAGCTTAGGACTGGGGGAAAGCGGCCCCTTTGTGAGGACCGCGAGTACCCCGAGAGGCCAGGGAAGGGAAAGCCTGGGCACCGTGCATCTGCTCTGTGGCTCACAGGGTCTGTGTTCTCAGGAAGAACCTCAGGAGGTGCTTCAGCACCCGCGGTCCCCCAAAGCACGGGGTCTATGTGTGGTGGTGACCCGGCTTCTGCTGGGTGCTTCTATTTTCCATTTGCCCTGATCGCTGCCCCATGAGTGTCCAGAGGCTACCCAGTGCTTTCTAAGGTTGTTCCCTCTGTTTAAAAAACAAAACAAAACCAAAAAACAACTAAAGCCTCTTTTAAAAATATTGAACGTATTTGACTTTTTTCCCTGGAGGGAGGTTGAAGGCCTACAGTCTTGTTTCGATTGGCACAGGTCTTTTAGGTCACGGCTACTTTAATCCTCTCTCCCCCCACCTAACTACCACAGCCATCATCCCAGAGTGATAAATAACAGTGGTCAGTTTTAATAGATAGAGTTGAAACATACCATGTCATTCTCCTTCTACAGAAAACATTATTAAGCAATACTGGGTTCTTTGTGATAATATTATTTTTTTTATCAGCAATCGGTGATGACTAGTAAAAATCTACTTAGACACTTCTGCTCCTTCTATGGCATTAATATTGCTCACTTCTTACGAACCAACCTTGTGTGGCATCGATATTCAGTCTAAGTATACTGTCTGCCATCTGCTCATGGCATAAATATTTATGAGGCGCCCACCATGTGTTAAAACATAAACGTCATTTGTGTTCACACTTAGGTTTGGATTGTAAAAATCAAGTGTTCATGGAGATTCCGTGTAGGAGTCGTGTTTGTACCTGCGGCATATCTGTGACACACTCAGGAGTAGGGACCTGGGAATCGAGGAAGCGGGTTCTATTCTTGGCACTGACCCTGACTTCTGGGTGACCTTGGCCAGTTATTTAATCTGTACTTCCATTTCCCCTTCTGTAAATGGCAGCTACCGGGCTTCCCCTTTCTTATAATACACAGCTAGGGATGAGTTAAATAAGAAAATCACTTGAAATGACATTTTCTGCTTTCCAAAACGCTTAAAATAATTTTCCAGTTCCTACAATGATGTTTCCCATTGACTGCTTACCAACTGTAAGGCCGTTTGACCATTCACTCTGAGAAGCAGTGCACAATTAACTGAAGCTTTCAACTTATGAAATTAGAATGCTTGTAAAAAAAAAAAAAAAAAAAACAGAAGTCCTATATACATTGTAAGTAGTTCCCTGGGATACAGAATTGACTCTGGTTCTGAAGCAGATAATTACCCAGGAAAAACAAAAGTCCAACAGCCCCTCCACCACTGTGTCAAGCAGTACTTCTTCAGGGCCAAGCTGGACCACCTGTGCGAGCTGCGGTCCAGTTCATACAGGTGAAGATGTTATCATTCTCTGCCCAGTAAGCACCAGCGCCTCACTTGCATGATTTGGTGCTTTGCCAGTGAGCTCCCTGAGGATGCAGAGAAGGTGCTGGAGTCTCCAGGCACAGGAGGTGGGGGAAAGTCGGTACAGGATTCTTCTTTACTTGTGTAGCATTGAATGATGGGTTTTCTAAGGAAAACCTTGACATACCTGGACTCTCAGGGGACTATTCCAAAAGTCTCATGGAGGTCAGAACTGGAGTAGAAAGTAATTACACATTGCAGAAGTTAAATAGAAAATAATATCCCCTGTCACTCTCAGTGACAATGTGATGTGCCCTCTCTGAAACACTGTTCATCAGCCCCATCAGTAGGGTTCTACTGGGCTCGGCCGAGAAAGCCATCCACTCCAGTGTGAAGTGTGCTTCGCTGTTTTCTCCCAGGGGATGGGAGGGGGTGGCCTACAAAACCAGGCAATGGCAGAGGCATCCAGAAACTCTAAGAAGGGCTTGCTTAATTGCATTTCTCTATTGTTTGCATTAGCAAATTGGCAAAGAAAGGAAGGCCTGAATCATTAGGGATGTGTTAGGGATAGATCATTTGGAGGAAATGTAGTTCTGTGCATCAGTGGGGTATGTAAAATTAACAAGACAAAAACAAAATAGTTGTTAATGGTAATTAATTAGAAATGGATTCAAGGACCCACATTGAATGAACTGCTGGCTTGAATGTCTATTATTTTTATGCTATAACAGTTTTATGTCCCATATTTGATTTTCTGTCCATAAAATCAAAGTTAACAATTTTGAAAAAAGTTATCCACATTTCCTGGGTGCAAAATGCGGGTCAGATGTCTGAGGGAAGTAACTTAAGAAGACTTCCTTTTGGAAATGTGATTGCATACCTCAGATTTTAATACTTACCACATTCCTCTTAAGTGCACACGTAGTTTGCTTCCATGTGTCTCTTAACATATATTCTATGCAGCGATGGCAGGCTCCCATCAGGCATGCAATGGAGAATTTTAATTTGCCACAAACAAAATCTTGAATCAGCCTTATGAAGAAGACCACTTGACCACAGACCACTTTAGCCGAACTTTGAGCTTGAACAAAGCCAAATAAAACTGGCCATCTTATACAGGAGGCTTTCATCACAAGCCAGAAGTGGATGTTCACTTACTAATGAGAAACTTCTTGCATTCTGTTATATAATTACTGCACAAGGAAGTGCACACTGTCTGATGCGAGTGTTCGGACAACAGCCCTTATTAATATTTCATACAAAGACCTGAGAGCAGAACACGAGTTCGTTTGCCAAATGCCTCTTTGCCACTTTTATATGCTTTGTGAGATTTTCCCTTTTTCCCACTCTTCGTGGTCATATAGTGATTCGGATGAATAATTGTTTCTAATGAATTAACTGTCTCCTGTAATTGCTATCAAACATTTCATTATGTGTCTTAAATTAAACAAAAAGGCTGAGTCATAGAAAGTCTATGCTGGCTGGTTTTTGTGGGGATCTTTTCAGCAAGATTCAATGTAGTTCCCAGGATTAGGAATGACAGGAGAGAATGACAGAGTTGGGGAGGATTCCCTAAGAAGACTGGAAGAACCTCTCACATTCTATGTGGCCATTCACAGATTTTTTTTAATTGAATGAGTATTTTCATTGCTGAATCTAGAAACTAATGTTCTGAAACAAGATCCTTCATTAATAGATAAATAAAACAAATCATTTATAAAACATGTACTATTTTTGAAATCTATCTTTTAGATATATCTCCATTGACTTGTTAGACTTTCTTTCCTTACTTCCCTCCCTCCCTCCTTCCTTCTTTCCTTTTTTTCATCCATCCTTCCTTCCTTCCTTCACTTTATTTGAAAGGCCAGAGAGACAGATGGAGAGAGATCTTCCATCCACTGATCCACTCTCCCAAATGCTGTAACAGCTACAGCTGAGTTAGGCCAAAATCAGGAAGCTTGGTACTCAATTCGCGTCTCCCAGATGGGTGGCAGGGACCCAACTACTTAAGCCCATCGTCTACTGCCTCCCAGAGTATGCATTAGGAGGAAGCTGGAGAGGAAGTGTAGTAGCCGAGCATGAACTATGCACTCTGATATAGAGTGCAGGTGTCCCAAACTGGAATTTAACTTCTGCACCAAATGCCTGCTCCAGTAGGCTATTTCTTAAAATACTGAATCTAGTTTGTGATGTCAGCCTAACATCACTGTCTTTTAGGTGAAGAAACAGGACACAGAGAACTGAGAATAGGAAAAGGGTGTGAAGGATTTAGACCAGGCTTCCCGTGACTAAGCCTTGTTTCTTCATACTTTCTCTAGACTCCTCCTAAGATGTTCTATCTCCTTGAATACAACGCCCTACCAGATTGTAATAGCTATAAAACGGTTCATGAATGAGCCCTTTCTCTGCCAAAAGCTGTGTTTGGCCCTCAACACACAGTCATCTGTACATAATGACCATAATTCTCCCTATTGTCCCACAAGGAAACCGAAGCTCAGAGAGTTACATCCCAGATTATGGCATGAAAGCAAAGAGGAGGAACAGGTTGGTGTTTCAGAAGGTTGCTTTTCATTGCTGTCCCCACAGGGTTCTTCTGTGCATTCCCAGAGGAAGAGGCAGTCGTCCTCCCATGGAAGCTTGGGGGAAGACTGGCTTAGCCTATCAGATCTGTGCTAACCAGCATTGAGTTCAGATTGAGTCCACCTGTTGAGTTAGGATTGCGCTGAGGCTGGCAAAAGAAAGGAATGATGAGTTAGCAGCAATTAGGAGAATTCGGCTCGAATTTCACAATTGTCTTTTGGGTCCCAAACCTGCACATGGAAGTAGATCTTTTGAGGAGCTATAAACCATAAGGGGATGAGCAAGTCTGACAAGACCAACCTCAGTAGTACAGTGAATCAGACAGTTAAAGGGCCCTCCCCAGCACTGCCCTCTCTGTGACTCTCTCATCAGCTGGGGGTATTTGATCTGTCCCAGAGTGTCCCATTCTCTTACTGATTGTTCAGGATTATTGTTCTGGATTGGGATTCAGCACACACTTAGCCTTCCTGAATAATTACATGGAGATGACACACGGAGAGTAATTGAAGGAAGTGCAAGAGGAGGAGCCCAAAGAAGACAAAGGAAAATGCATGAAGGTTTATAGTCAATGGAGTGAATGAGCTGGGGTCATGGAACCTGCCAATTTCAGCCTCAGCATGCCTTGACCCAGTCACCTCCAAGGATTACTTCCCTTAGAATGAAGAACACATTAGAAGTATAGCCCTCCCCCCACACACACCAGAAAAAAGAGCTAAAGCAAGATGAGAAACTATCGCTCATACATCAGCAGTTATCTGTCACTCCCACAGCTAGTTAATAGCAAGCCTGGAATGAGACCTGTGTCTCTGATGTCCTGTTTAGCGTTATTTCTACTACAATATTGTCTCACGTCTCCACGGGGGTGCTGAGAACCTGGCTGTAGAAAGTGGGCCAACCATAGACAGTAGGCAGTGTGTGCCACAGATTAGAGGAAGCCCTGTGGAACCCTGGGGAAGCAGAAGGATGGGTGGGTCCTGTCAAGTCACACAGAGAGGGAGAGGGAGTGGGCCAAAGATGTAAAGGAGTGGCATGGAGGTGGGAATGGGTTAAGGAGTTGATGAGGTTGTGTCAGAAGACTGATTTAGTTGGTGCATCAGGTTTGAGTTAAGACAAAAGTAAAAACCACAATTAGAAAGCGAAATTGGGACTTGATGTGGGATTTCTTGAATAGAGACAGGATAGTCAAGCCAGCTGGCCAGGCTACTTGAGCTGACCATCCATGGCCAGGGCCGGGTTGTCTGCTATATTTTCCCCAGAAGTATCCCTGGTCACTTGTTTCAGACTGGTGGACTTCCACATACTCATTATTGGTGGTCTTACTCCTGTGGCTCTTCTTCAACATGTATCATGTGCATCGTGCGTCGTATCCCCAGAATTCTGCCTTCCGTGTCTGAAAATCAAGACCAAGGAATTTCACTCAGGCTTCTTTAAAACTTGCAAGGGTGTATACTATCCTGTTCTCTTAGGTCTTGAGTGCTCCCTATGCCTTGTCATAAGAGACTCACTGATGGCTACATTATTGGCAAATCCTCTCTGTGAATATAAAAAAAGTCCTTCAATGAGTAAGGAAAACAAGAATGTGTACTTGGAGATTATCTAGAGGCAAACAGAAGGTTATGTCTGGGAGAAAACAGGATGGCCTCAGATTTCTATTTTATTTTCTTTATAACTAGAATTTATTGATCACCTCCCCATGATGTTAAATGCTTGATGTCCATTCTATATGCATTATCTTATTTAATTGTCACAGAACTTCTATGAAATGGATGAAACTGTTACCATTTTCCAGATCAGTCCAGGGACCTTGGTGAGAAACCAGTCCTCGTTGACATGGCAAAGAGACTGTGAATAAGTGGGCAAAATAACTTCTCTGGGTTTGGGTTTCTGCATCCATGCAAGGAATAATAGCAGTGACATCATAAGGTTGTTGACGAATGAAGTGAGGTAATATACGTGAAGTGCTTGGCCCAGTGAGTAGCACCTTGCAAGTACTAAGTTTGTTTGCTGAGAGTTGCCCAGTACTTTTGGTGCTTTCAAGTGGCTGCCAGCTGCAAAGCCATTTCCCTCTGAAGTGGCTTCACGTCCCCACCAATATCTTGTGAGATTGGAAAATAATCTGACAAGATGATTCAGGCTGTTAGGTTGATGTCTCACAAGGAAACACGCTTGCATTTTGGGGCATGCCTTCTTTCTATGATGACTTATTTCCAAGAAATCAGAATAGGGCCAGAAATGGTGGTTGTCTCAGCCTACTTAGGAAACTAGTGGAATCTTAGTTGCTTGGAACTCCTCTTTTTCATGAATTCTCCCTCAGCTATTCAAATCTTCATTGAATGTACTCTTGTTCAGTCTGTATGGCACGTGCCGTCTTGTTATTCCACTTGCTTGTGCTCAATTGCATTCTATTTTTCCAGGAACTCAACTCGTTTCTTCAATAAACACATATATTCCTTAATAACTGAAGGAACTAAATAGCGTAACTTCTGTGAGACATGAGCTTATATCTAAGTGGACTATCAGTGAACACATTACTTTGTATTTGAATAAAACAGTGCTGGTATAATTTTTGCAGCCAATTTTTTCCCCCTATTCTTGAAGACCACACTGGTCAGGGTTCTGTTTTCCACTGGACCAGAAGCTGCTTCTCCGTGTGAAACTGTCTGTGATTATCCACTTGTCAGGCAGAGATATTGCTGAGCCGAGTCTATCCAGAGCCCAGTGAGATCCCCTGTCTTCATTAATAGTCATCATGGTGAATGGAGAGGCACTGATGGCGGTGACATGGTGCTTAGTGTAGGGGATTGTTTGAGGGTCATTTGACGGTCACTAGTGTGACGTTGGAGGTAAGAAGGGGAAGGCAGCGTTGACACCTGCCACGAGCTTGGATCTGCATCAGCCAGGCCATGCTTTAAGGAACCCCTCTTCCCCTCAGGCCTTAACCGAGCGTACAGCAGGCAACATGTGCCTTCCTCTTCTGCGCTCTACCAGGTGACTGGGCAAAGCACAAGGCTGTAATGATGAGCCAGACAGAGTCCCTGTCATTAAGCAGCTCTCAGGGTGGTCAGAGAATAAAATGATAACCCGAATGAGCTCGTGACCACGTGCCAGGCACCGTGCTAAGCACGTCAGACAACTTAACACATGTGGTATCGCCCTAATATCTGCTGATGTCAGGGGGTTTTTCTTTAGATTCTGAAGTTATTTTCCTTCTGCTTATTTTCTGAAGCCTGTAATCAAAGAAAAGTAGTAAGGCGTGGAGGCAGAGGGCTACCACCGTGGAGTAGACCGTGCTCCGAGCACTTCCATTCCCAGAGAATGGGAGGTGGTTCGCAAAAGTACACAAATCGCGCAGCTCTGGGTGGAGCAAGAAAATGAGCTAAGACTAGAATGGAGGTATGGGCCACACACTTCACAGGATATCTTCAGAAAGTTTGTGGAAAATTGGAGTCAAGAGAACAAAAAATGGAATTTAGAAGAGGAAGGTTGTTTTGGTGCAAACAATTATGAACTTCACACATAAGTTTTTTCATAATTCTCATTTCCCATGAACCTTTGAAAGCTTCTTGTACTTTATAAGAAGAAAGGAAACAGACATTTGGAAGATGAATGCGCCCCTAAGATGAAAACAAATCAAGAGAAGTGTAAGCTTTCGGGCAGCTGAGCTGGGCGAGAACGATTTCTTGCCTCATAGTCTGTGGGATGCAGCACACACACTCCTCAACCACTTGTCTGCTGCAGTGAGGGTCACGGGACTGGTGATTCCAGCATTCCTCAGCGCTGGCCAATGGCATACCACCAAAGGAGAATTTATTAAAAAATGATTTATCTGGGCTAGTGTGATCAGAGACAACATTTCAGAGTCATTCAGGCAATCAAAAAGGTTGCAAGTCCTCTGCATAATTTTCTATCACTTTGATTCTCAGAATTGGGATTTTACAATCCAGATTCATACCTAATTAGAAAGCTGTGAAATGATGATTTGAACTCAGGGCTGGCTAATTCTCAAATCTATTGTCTTTCACGCTAACCTGTGATTCTCCACCCCTAGACCCACAAAGGCATTCTAGATGCTCTTGTATTTTTCCCAAGATTTTATGTTATTTATTTGAAAGACAGAGTTAGAGAGAGAGAGAGAGAGAGAGAGAGGTCTCCCATCTGCTGGTTCACTCCCCAAAAGGCCACAATGGCCAGAGCTGTGCCGATCCGAAGCCAGGAACCAGGAGCTTCTTCCAGGTCTCCCACATGGGTACAGGAGCCCAAGCACTTGGGCCATCCTCCTCTGCTTTCCCAGGCACATTAGTGGGGAGCTTGGTCGGAAGTGGAGCAGCCAGGACTTGAACCAGAGTCCATATGGGATGCTGGTGCTGCAGGGCCAGGGCTTTAACATGCTACACCGTAGCACCAGCACATGCTTTTTTTTTTTTTTTTTTTTAAGATTTATTTATTTGAAAGTGAGAGTTACACACAGAGAGAAGGAGAGGCAGAGAGAGAGAGAGAGAGGTCTTCCATCCACTGGTTCACTCCCCAATTGGCCACAATGGCTGGAGCTGCACTGATCTGAAGCCAGGAGCCAGGAGCTTCTTCTGAGTCTCCAACACAGGTGCAGGGGCCCAAGGACTTGGGCCATCTTCAACTGCCTTCCCAGGCCATAGCAGAGAGCTGGAAGGGAAGTAGAGCATCAGGGACTGGAACCGGTGCCCATATGGGATGCCAGCACCGCAGGCGGCGACCTTACCCACTACACTCCAACACCGGCCCCAGCCCCATACTTTTGTATTGACCATTATATAATAAGTATTGACCATTATATAATAAGTAAGCCACTCTTTCTCTGTATACAGAGAACAAAATGCAATGATAGCTTCAAAGACTCTTTTCTGAGTGATCAGAGCCAGTATTACAAGCTTCCTTCTTAAATGGGTTGAAGGATATTATTTGGAGCCACTCCTAATGTTTCCCTAAAGATTTGTGATTTATCAAATCACCCTTCCTCAGCCAGCTGGTCAGCTCTTTGCTAAGAAAAAATGAATGAACAAATAGATGTTCTCCGAGGCTTATACCTGGGAGGTACCCACCCTTGGCTAATATCTGGGTGTAACCAACCAAGTCGGTACCCACCCTTGGAGCCACCCAAGCCCAGGGTTGGGAGAGTCCCCAGGACCTGACTCTGACTGTGTGAAAGAGGGGAGGGGGTGAAGGAGGGAAGGGGCCAGGGGTTGGGTGGCTTGCTGGTGCTCAGGATGGCAGCAGGCAGAAGGGAGAGGGGAGGCAGGGATGCAGAGGCTGGGAGAGCCAGCCTTGGTCTGAGTGTGAATGGACCACGGAGCCATGGCGAGCAGGAAGTAGTGCAAGCCAAGAAGCTCACGGGAAGGCTGTTATCTCACCAGAGGTGGCCGGGGGATGCTGGATCCCCTCCACCATTGTCCAGGGAGCTGACCCAGAGCCTACAGTTCCCGAAGTGCTTCTCCACTCCGCCCTCCGCACGGAGACAGAGAAGTAATTTTCAGTATGGGCTCCCAGGCGTCACAAGGTCTCTCCCTGCCCAAGCAGGTCACTCCTCTGGGATCCCCTGGCCCTGACCCTGGGGCCCCCCTGAAGGCACAGGCCCTTTTCCTGAATGAGTCTGTCTAAACACTCCTTCCAGCTCCGCGCCGTTCTCTGCCAGCATCCTCGCTCTGATCTTGTGGATTTGCAGGGGAGAAGATAGTGGGAGCAGATTCTGTTCATCTGAAGGCCCTGACACCCCGTGGCTGAGTTCTGACACAGCACCCGCAGCAGCTGGCCTGGGAGTGTTCACTCTGGGCACTTCTCCAGGGCTGCGCCCGATCGGGGGGCCAGTCCCGCTCCTGCCCTCTGGCAGGGTTCCAGGTGGTCCATGTTTCCTTTCTTTTTTTTCAAGACCTTTTACAGCCTGGGCTCCTCTCCCCTTGTGTTTCCTCCATTGCAATGATTCAATATTCTTTCCAAACAGATTCTAATCGCAATTCTAGCGCGTGCAGTAAAATCCCATTAAACAGATAAGCAGAGTTCACAAGAGTCCTCAGATTTCATCATCCAAAAAAGAAAGAGAGCGCGAGCGAGAGAGGGAGATTATTCTCTGTATTGGGGCTTTGTAGAACTTTCTAGAGCCTCCTTTTTTCCTAACTGAATGTGCTTTATGCATACATCTAATATGTACATTCATTTGAGGCAAGGCTCAGGCTCAAATAGACAGCCATCAGGGGTTGGGGTACATAGCCTAGCTCTACCACTGGCCCTACAGCTACTCTTTCAAATATTGAGGTTCTTAAGAAAACAGGCCAGCTTCACCCCAGAATACCCAGTGGTCATGCAAACAAAAGCAAATTACCAGGGAAAGACAAACACTGGATAGAAATTTATTTTTGTTGTAAGCTTTTAAGAAGTGATCAAAATTTATCAGCCAGTAGAAGACAAAGTGTTCTTGTAATTTTAGCATCAGAGCTAAGCCGATTGATGTTGAAATGTTATTATAAAGTACACCTCTGCCCCCACCCCCACCTCCTTTCCCAAGAACTGGATCCTTCTTCTGCTTATCTGACTGTGGCAGTTCGAATCCAGAGGACCTCCTGAGCCTTTCTCTGTAAGAACTGACCCTGAGCAAATGTTGTCCGGGGAAGCACAGCGGGACAGGTTCAGACAGGTCTCCCTGTATGATGGGCTGTGCTCAGCCATGATGGGAAGAGATAAGAAGGCCTGGGTTCTAATCCCAGCTCTGCCCCTTTCTCTGTGAATTCAAGCAAGGCCTTAGATCTTTCTGAGCCTTGGCTTCCTTGGGCAATGGGGATCCTGACACCTGCTTCGCTGGGGCACTGTGAGAATTAGCTGAGGAGGAATGAATGCTCGGAGCTCCTGACCCAAGCCTGGCACTTAGCAGTAGCCCAGGCACACTGAATCTCCCTTCTGAGGAGCCAGACACGAGCAGAACGGGGCCTTCGAAAGACAAGTCGGCATGACACCAGGTATCACAGGGTGAAAGGGGATCTTCAAAAAAAATGAAACAAAACAAACTTAAGACTGATGACTGCTGGCGCCGCGGCTCACTAGGCTAATCCTCCGCCTTGTGGCGCCGGCACACTGGGTTCTAGTCCTGGTCGGGGTGCCGGATTCTGTCCCGGTTGCCCCTCTTCCAGGCCAGCTCTCTGCTGTGGCCAGGGAGTGCAGTGGAGGATGGCCCAAGTGCTTGGGCCCTGCACCCCATGGGAGACCAGGAGAAGCACCTGGCTCCTGCCATCGGATCAGCGTGGTGTGCCGGCCATAGCGCGCCGGCCGTGGTGGCCATTGGAGGGTGAACCAACGGCAAAAGGAAGACCTTCCTCTCTGTCTCTCTCACTGTCCACTCTGCCTGTCAAAAAAAAAAAAGACTGATGACTATGGGGTAGACCTTGTAGAACTGGAATGGCTATCAAACTTGCAGGAAAGTATTTCTGAAAGAGAATTTTATACAGGGTAGTGTCTGCCGGAGTCCCGCGTTCCATAGCAGGCACCAAACCAGGGGGCAGATTCTGTGAAGGCTACTGACCCATCCAGCCCAGTTTTTCAGAGTCTGTCATCTTCTTACCTGAGAGACCAAGGGCAAATACTAGCGGTGGCTGCCGCTCACCTGACTGGACGGGTCTGTCGGATTGCAGCCTGTGCCAAAGTCCTTCCCTTGAAGAAGAGACTCTGCGATTTAGAGGGGGGAAGAGGATGTAAAACAGGAGGACTGGGGGAAACCAGCACTGTTAGAAGCCAGCGGGGCGAGAACAACACAGGTGAGCATGGAAGGGCGCTCAGAGCGCATTGTGGTCCTGAGTGTGGGATCTGGAAGACGAACAGGAACTGAGCAGACCTCCGGAACTGCGGAGTGATCTCGCTCTAGTATGAACCCTACCAGCGGATAGGGCACGCTGTATCTTTTGCTGTGTGAGATGAAAGCTGTTGAACAGATTTGGGAAAGAAGGTCTATCATGTATAAAGAGCTAAAAGGAAGGAAGGAAGGAAGGGAGGGAGGGAGGGAGGGAGGGAGGGAAAGAGATAGAGAAAAAAAGACATTAAATTCTCAACTGCAGTAAGTTTGGGTGGTGAACAGCCGAGAGGACTTCTATTTCTATACACAAAAGGGCACTGGAGTAGGACGATTTCTTGTCGTATGATGGGAGCGCATGGATACCGTGTCACCTATGGTGGAAAGGTTCCACGCACACATCCTGAAACAAGCCGGAAGTGAGTGCGGAAATTCTACCAGCAATCAGTGTTAAGATAGTAGGGTTGAGCCCAGGGCTGGCTTTGCCTTTTACCCACTACGCCACAGTGCTGGCCCCTGGCTTTGCTTTTTTCTGTAGCTCCAGGCTGCCTCTGTCTTTGGTCACAGAGGAGGCAAATATTTACGAATGTGAAAGGAGTGGGACAAACCCATCACCAGGATGAGAGATTCTGCCCAAAGCACATAAGTCAGCAGTGTCATCTGCGTCCACGGAGGGGGACAGTGCCCTGTGCTGTGTTGAGAAGACGATCAGTAACTCAGAGCAGATGGGCGAGCGGGGCAGATGGCCCCCACTTGGAGTGAAACAGGCCGACGCGTCACCCAGAGTCGCAGCTGCGTGTGTTGGACATGTCACGGGCTGCTGGCTTTTCCTTCACGCGTATCACTCTCTAGTCTGAAACTAAGTCGTGTGAGCTGCAGAGTAATTGACAGAGATGACATGGAATCCACTCTTAGCCCCAGAATTTTTTTTTTCCTCTCTCTCGCTGGTTATAAATACCTCCTTGGCATGCCGTATGCAAATGGAGGTGGGAGTCCTAGAGCTCCTTAGGAGAGGGGCAGAGGCCCGGAGCGCGGAGAGGACAGCCCGAGCCTGATAACAGTGGCCTTGTCCAGAATAGTGCATGAGAGCTTTCTTATCTTGCCTTGGCAGGAGGTGCTGTGAGCTTCCTGTGCGAAATCAGAAGCGAGCGCTGCTTTCCTCTCGTTGTTCGGCTTCCTCCCCCCTCAAGACGGTTCCCAGCACCGTGATTATCTTTGCATCTTCAAACATGGCACAATCTACTTCCTTAAGAGCTTGATGTATTCTTAAGGCTTAGGCAAATCCCCCTCCCCCCCGAAATCTCTTTTCAAGTGCTGTTATAAAGTCAGCCTCCGAAATGACATTCTATTTTTGTGGTTCCAATGACAAAGAGGGAAAAATAACAACCTCTCAATTAGAAAATAGCCACAGAACGTGTCCGTTCCATTTGGGGGAGCCGGCGGTTAAGTCCAGCTTATAACTTCCAGACCAGGGCTGGCAGAGTTGCTTTCTGCCCTTAGCGCACTGAAGGAAGAATGGGGGCTGGGCGTTGGTGGGGGGGGGGGGGGGGGTCAGAAGCCCACAGCTCTGAGTGAACTCAGACAGGAGACTGTAGTTCCCTTGGGAAACTCCGAGGCTTGCTTTACCCTAACGTATTTCTTTGTATTTCCTGAAAACCAGGAGTAGGAAATTCACATCTTTATCATGGGCCTCCCTTACCTTTTTCATTGCTTTGGGTGAAAGCTAAAAGTGTTCTCTTCCAGGTACAAGAGAGTTTCAGCTGTTGCGTGTCAATGGTCCCAAGGAGCCATACACATGTCTACTATAGGTGTATACATGTGTCTACATGCGTGTTATAGATACTCAGATGTGTGTGTGTGCATGTGTGTGTGTGTAAGATGGGAAGTGAAACAGGAGTTTATGGATGTCTAGAATGTGGAGAAGAATGATCATGAAAATGATGGCAAAGTGGCTTTCACAGTGTGATTTTAAAACTTGGTCATTAAAATGTCTCCAATAAAGGAGAGAGTGAATGATTTCGCTTTAGTTCAGTCTACTCCACTAACCAATAAGTGTCAACATGTTCAATTATTTTACCCGAGGATGATATCTAATCATCAGTGAAAATCACCGAAGTTCCTTAAGGGATGCTCAGCCTACATTAGTTTTTTTTTTTTTTCATTCTAAATCATGTATGTGTAAAAATAGACATTTTTAGGGGCTTGCATTATGGTGTAGTAAGTTAAGCCACCACCTGTGATGCCAGCATCCCACATGGGCACCAGTTCATGTCCCTGCTGCTCCACTTCCAATCTAGCTCCCTGCTAATGAGCCTGGGAAAGCAGCAGAAAATGGCCTAAGAGCTCGGACCCCTGCACCCACAGGGGCCTCCGAAGCTCGGAGTGGAGCCTCAGAAGCAGAATCCTGCTGAAAGACACAACAATACAGGTCCCCAGCCCCACAGGCTCCACAGTCCAACATTCTGGGGGCCCTTCCGGGCTGAGGCGCCAGAGAGAACGAATAACCAAACATCCTTCTGACCCTCACGGTCCCTGTCCTCTTATCTTTTCCTCCCTAACCTTACCTTGTCTGTTGCGTCTCGTGTCGGTCAGTACTGCCGGTGGCTACTTAAGCTCAACCACCCCTTCTTTCTGCACGCTGGCTTCAAAAATCAGTCCCAGGGTGAACATTGCCAGAAACTGCCCAAGTCATGGACAAATTTGAGACCAGCACACTCTCTGCTCATGGAAAATTCTAGTCCAGAAGGCACAAGCACAAAGTGATGAAGTGTTTAAAGTAAAGAGGGAGATTTCATAGGCCTTATAGATAAGTGAAAGCAACATTTTTGTTTTCTAATTAGACACTTGAGGCCTTGAGATGCTGAGATGTGAGAGTTTGCCGTGATACCCAGAACTTGAAAAGAAATAGACTAACGTTAAATACTCTCTGTGATGTCTGTTTCTATGTGCAGTTAATTAACCCTGGAAAAAATTAGCTATGCAACTGAATATTCTGATGAAAAGCCAGCCTTTTTTTGGATGAGAAATGCTATTATTTCCTGGAGATTTTCATTGATTAACATGACTTCATTTCTGCTGCCCTCCCCGTATTTACATGTTACTTCTAGTAGGAACTCATTAAAATTGAGATATTAAATTTTCTAATTTATACATTTTGCTTTACTATTCACGATGCAGAAGAGGAAGGCAGTACACTGGTATGGATTTTTCTGCATATTAGGCAAATATGTTTGCTACTTTTAAGTTTTCAGGATGAATATAGGAAAATAATCTGCAGAAAAGAAGATTCACATTAAATATGTGACTTTGTTATCAGAAGACTTATGCAGTGGCTTTCTCTCTTTTTTAAAAAAGATTTATTTTGGGCAGGTGCCATGGCTCACTTGGCTAATCCTCTACCTGTGGCACCGGCATCCCATCTGGGCGCCGGGTTCTAGTCCTGGTTGCTCCTCTTCCAGTCCAGCTCTCTGCTGTGGCCCGGGAGGGCAAGTGGAGGATGGCCCAAGTGCTTGGGCCCCTGCACCCATGTGGGAGACCAAGAAAAAGCACCTGGCTTTGGCATCGGATCAGTACATTTGGGGAGTGAACCAATGGAAGGAAGACCTTTCTCTCTCTCTCTCTTTCACTATCTATATCTCTACCTGTCAAATAAATTTAAAAAAAGGATTTATTTTATTTATTTGAAAGTCAGAGTTACCAAGAGGCAGAGGCGGGGGAAAGAGAAAGAGAGAGAGAGAGACAGAGAGGTCTTCCATCCAATGGTTCACTCTTCAGATGGCTGCAATGGCCGGAATTGTGCTGATCTGAAGCCAGGAGCCAGGAGATTCCTCCGGGTCTCCCGTGCAGGTGCAGGGGCCCAGGCACTTGGGCCATCCTCTACTGCTTTCCCAGGCCACAGCAGAGAGCTGGAGCAGAAGTGGAGTTGCTGGAACTCGAACTGGCGCCCATATGGGATGCTGGCACTGCAGGCGGCAGCTTTCCCCTCTGTGTCACAGCGCCGGCCCCTGCAGTGGCTTTCATCACACTTGTCACCATGGGCTGGACTGTGCTGCACAGCAACATGGTGATGACTTTCTTTTCTACTTGCAGGTATGATTTTTGTTCCAAAAATGAAGAAGCGTTTCTCCTGGATCCTACCAGCAACACAGGAAACAGAATTGAGAGCATCACTCAGCGCACAGCAATAATAGAAGGAAAGAATAAGGTATTGTTTATGAAAATGAGCATTGGGATATTGATTCTATCACTCCAGTTGCAGCTGGCAGTTCTAGGTCCATGGGGACAGAAGTAATTCACGTGCTGAAACAAAAATTCAGAGAGGAGAGAGACAGTCTCTGAAATATGTCTCCATGGAGAGCGACTCTGTCTTCTCTGGTCACTGCCTACTCCAAGACAATGGGTATATCTGCTGCAAGCAGAAGAGACAGAGTTAGAGCTGTCCTCTTGAACTTCAAATGGGTCCATAGCAGGGCTTCTGCATCCTGGCTGCCTATTAGAATATTTGACTAACTATTGTTACATGCAGATCTCTGGGGTGGAGCCCAGGGCTTGCAACAATTCTCCAGATGATTTTAGCATGTAGCCAGGACTAAGAATCACTGATAAGCTGCCAGTGGGGTCCCAGTAGGCAAAGGCTAGTATGAAACTTCAGGCAAAAACTGAGTGCTTTTATTGCAAACATAGCAGGCTCTTTTCCTCTGTGCTGAGCTATGCAGACACAATCTATACCCAAATCCCTTGCCCTAATCAGGGCTAGCAGGTGGTTTTTTTTTTTTTTTCTTCTGTCAATCTTGAACCATTCCTTTTGTACTCTTCTAAGCACCAGTGAGTCTCAGCAGTCCTGAGCAGACTCTCCTCGGTTTTCAGACCTGATGACTTTTGTTCTTGCTGAGTGGGTGAAGAATACATTTACACCTCTGCTATGGTCAGGCACAGGAGAGCGAGGCCCCAAGCAAGAAGCAGCTATCCCATGACCCCTTGCTGAAATGTCTATTTACACATGCCTGTCTGGACTGGGAGTGGGCACTGCTCACACAGATGCCGCTCTCTGCTTGAGCCCGGTCACGCTGTTCTATTCAGCTGTATTCTTTGCATTTGAAGATGACAAAGTGGATGACATAGCTTTCTGTGTAGGATTTAACAATAGCAGTAACTAACATCAGTTTTCATTTTAGAAAACTGTTTCACATATGCTAATGTCAAAATCATTCTTGGGAAGATCAGTGTGATTGCCTTACTTTAAAGGTGAGAAAAACAAGAGTGATAAGATGATTCATCCGAAATCACACAGCTTAAAATGAGAAAGTCAGACCAAAGTCTTTCTGAGTCCAAACCCCAGTACTCTCACAGTATACAATTGAGTGAAAGTGGTGACAGCTTATAACAGTGGCTTATCAAGGATTTAGGAACAGTTTTTATAACCAAAGGAGTAGCTATAAGTGGCTCACAATTCTTTGTCCCTCACACATGATGTAATAGCTATTGATAAGAGCCATTTAATGAGATACTTAGAAAAGAGAAAATTCTATAAACTTGAAGGTTTAATTTGGGTGGTGCTGGATGTTTTAACCAAAAAATTGCCTCAGATCATTAGTAGAATACAGCCAATTAGTTGCCACAAGGTACTAGAAAACTTGCAAGATGCCATTGGTTGTGTCCATTCATTTCGCCCTTTACTGGCCATGTTAGGTGAGTCTGCTGTGGAGTTAACAATATCTGCCTCATCTAACTTCCTATTAAAAGGTCAAAATGAAATCTCAGCATGAGAAAGCCCTCTGCAAATGCTACCTTAATAAAGCAACTGCCATATGTAAATATATACCCTAGTCCCACTTCCCCAATGAACTGTGGACATATAGAATGAAGACGATTCTTCAAAAAAAATACAATTTTTTTCAGTGAAAAGATATTTAGTTAATACTCTTTCAAAGCTGACATATCTAGGGGTTGCAGAGCCTCTATGCAGTTGTAACTGTGACACATCAGACTTGAAGTATATGATTTCATGTCCTAAATTTAGGAGAATTTATTTCATTGACTTTTAGCAACTGCTAGTGTATCTCTGTGTGTGTGTGTTTGTGTGTGTAAAAAGAAGTGTCTTTCATGTGATGGTGGTGCGTGGAAATGTGGCTCTTTCTGATTTAGGTGCAGTGCTCTTTGTAATTAAAACTGCTCTAATTTTCTCTACGTTTTTAGAAAGTAAATGAAAGTTTGTGACGATCCCTTCCTCCAGTCATGTAATCAGCCTGCCCAGCAATCCTACCCCACCTATCACTGGGCAGTGCTCACCCAGGGGAACCTGTTGGATTTCAGAGACTTGTTTTTCATTTGTTTGTTCTGTTTTGTTCTGCTTAACTTAAATAAGGGTATAGAGGACAATCGAATTCCATTTCCTTATTGGCAAGTTTTGGCCCAGATTTGTGAAAAGTGAGTCACTAATTGGCATTGCTAAGAGCAAATGTGGAGTTTGCCTACTGTTCAAATGGAGTTGCAGACTACTGGGTCTGTAGACAGAGAGTAGGAAGCAGAAGGAGCCTGTGTTTGAAAAAACACATGGGAAATACGTGCTACAGCATGGAGTCTGGAGAACTGGAACCCTGTTAATGATTTAACAACATTTCCATTGAAATCATTTTGTAGGGGGCTGGAGTTGTGGCACAGAGGGTAAAGTTACCACTTTGATGCTAGCATCCCATAGTGGGGCCCCAGTTGGAATCCCAGCTGCTCTGTTTCCCACCCAGCTTCCTGCATATGGGTCTGGAGTGCAGAGAGTAAAGATGGCCCAGGTACTTGGGTCCCTGGAAAAAGCTCCTGGCTCCAGGCTTCAGTCTGACCCAGCCCTGGCTGTTGGTGCCATGTGGGTAGTGAATCAGCAGATGGAAAATATCTCTCTCTCTCTCTCTCTCTCTTTCTCTTCCTCTCTCTCCCTCCCTCCCAGCCCCTCGCCCCTTGTTTTCCCTTCCAAATAAGTAAATCTTTATTTAAAAAAAAAAAAAGAAAAAGAAATCATTTTCCAGGCACTTTGGGAAGTGTGTGTACTGGATGAGACAAAGCCATGACACAATTACAGCTAGTGGTTCAGATCCCACACGCCCGCGTTTTCTCTGATTCTCATCTTCCATTTTCCCATCAATCAGCCCAAATGTGCTACCCTACGGTAATTTTAGATTCTTCCATGACCTTTATACATCTACTTTTATTTCTCCTGAAATGCTGGAAAGGAAACTACCTTAGAAACACTCCGAGATTAATATCGCTGTTCCATATATAGGTTTTTAAAAACTGGTTCTGGAAAGTAGGCGGCATGACACACCACCCCATTCATCCTATTCCGTGAGATTCGGATGACGTTGTAGTAGGGAATTACTCATGCGGGGAAGGGGAAGGAAGGAAGGGGCGCGCAGAGGCTGTGCACCTGCAGTACTTGATGGTTTCCAGGAGCACAGAAGAGCCCAGACGATGCACCTGGAAGGATCTGCTTCTACTGTGAATGCTTGAGGTCCTGGCAGGGTCTGTGGGAGCATCCCCAAGGCAGCGGTGCCCCCCAAAGTGAAAGCAATAAACAGAGGAGTAGAAGAGCAAGGTTTTTAGGGGTGTGGAGTGAACACTGGACTGGAAACCTCCCTGAAAGCCTGCTTGTCTCCAATCACTGAGTCAACGACAAAGTGGAACTTTTATTTTTTACCACTCCTAACTCTTTTTATATTCAAGGTAAACAAAATTCAGGTATTTCATATATACAGATTTGGGGACATAGTGATATTCCCCCCTACCCTCCCGCCTGCCCACACTCCCACCCTTCTTCCTCCCTCCTCTCTAGTCTCTGTCTGAACTTTTACAATGATTACTTTCAGTTTACTTTATACTCATTTTTTATCCTTTTTTATAGAAAGCTTTTATTTAATAAATATAAATTTCATAAGTACAACTTAAATGGAACTTTTTAAATGTTGTCAGTTGATATGCTTGTTGCATGCAACGAGGCACTGTACATTTTAAGTGAGTGTGAAAGAACCTGTTATTTTCTGGCTGATCTGAATTTTGCTATTCTAATATTTTTATTTTTACTTATGCAACTTACTTGAGAAGCAGAGAGAGAGAGAGAGAGAGAGAGAGAGGACAGATAGACTGAGCTCCTGTTCACTGTTCGCTCACCAAATGCCTGGAAGCTGAGAACTCAGTCCAGGTCTCCCAGAGTGAGAGGTGAGAGGGACCCAGCTGCTGCGCAGGGTGCTCATTAGCAGGAAGCTTGAGCTGGGCACAGAGCCGGGACTCAAACCCAGGCACTCTACTGAGAGAGGAGTGTGACCCAGCAGCATGCTAACTGCTGCACGGAACATCTGTCTTTCATTTTACTTTATCACTTCTGCTTCTTTTCCTGCCTCTGTCCTCTTTCACTGATTTTTACTGATGGAAAATGAAAACTAATTATGGAACTAATACAGACATCCTTGATAATCTCTTATGGTGTGCCTTATACCATACATGATTATCATTTCAAATGTACCTTTTTTTTTTAAAGATTTATTTATTTATTTGAAAGTCAGAGTTACACAGAGAGAGAAGGAGAAGCAGAGAGAGAGTGAGAGGAAGAGTCTTCCATCCACCAGTTTACTCCCCAAATGATGACAATGTCCCGAGCTGTGCAGATCTGAAGCCAGGAGCCAGGAGCTTCTTTCGGATCTCCCATACGGGTGCAGGGGCCCAAGGACTTGAGCCATCTTCCACTGCTTTCCCAGGCCACAGCAGAGAGCTGGATCAGAAGTGGAGTAGCCAGGACTCGAACCCAGTGCCCATATGGGATGCTGGCACTGCAGGTGGGGGCTTTACCTGCTACACCACAAAGCTGGCTCCTCAAACATATCTTTAGAGTTCAAATTTGGACCCTTTTCTGTTTTAAAACATTAAGTTGATGCTTGGTGCTCCATCTGCTAGAGCAGGGGGTGGGGAGTCTTTTTTCTGCCAAGGGCCATTTGGGTATTTGTGACATTCACGGGCCATATAAAACTATCAATTGAAACATTAGCTTTTGTTGCGCATTTATTGAAATTTGAGGCTCACCTGTGGTTGCCTTGGCAGCCTGTCCAGCTCCTGGCCGGACGTTCCCTTCCCCTGTGTTGCAGTATTGCAGTTTTCCCCCTTGGATGTGCACATTGAAGAGTCAATTTGTGCCTTAACTTGTGCCTTGACACCCCTACCCTATGAGAACTTGCCTTGTAGCCCAAACATCACTGACCTTCAGCTCCTGTGGAGTTGTTTGCTGACCCCATATGATATAAGCTTCCAATGCCAAATGTCTTTTTTTTAATGAAAATGTTTTAGTTTATGATGTATGAATATATCCTCTGGAAGAAGAGAAGCACTCTAGACATGAGATAATTTTTAATAACATTGGTTTCACCTTATTTTAAAATTTTCTTTTTGTATTATAACATTGTCAAAACCACAGAACATTCTATTATTGAAAAACAGCTTGCAGTGTATGTTAGATGCTCAAACGTCTGTATGTGGCAGCATTTAGCGTATGTGACCCATCTCTACTGATTGAAGAAGGTGTTCTTGGGGAAAAACTCCATTTAGGGAGCAGAGCTTTACCAACAGATCTGTGTTATTCCAGTTAAAGTGTAGGCAAGAAGCAGCTGAGGGTGGGGAGGAAGCGCAGAAGCACTGCGCAGGCACACAATGGGCGCCAGTGCTGCCGGGCCCATCTGTGGCCTTGGAGTGAATCACTTGACCTCCATAAACCTCAGTTGCTTTATCCGTAGGATAGGGAAACAGGAAATGCACCCATCTTCTAGGAGGCTAGGGAGCATCCAACAAGATAGTGCAGGTAAACTGCCTTGCACACAGGTGTACCACCAGGGCAGCATAAAGGGACCCAGAAACAAGGAAATCCAGTAAACTCCCATCAGTGTCATTTTCTACATCCATTGTAACAGAAATCTTTCACATTGACACCTACAAGCTTCTCTTCTAATCGCTTCCAATTTCTTCCATGATTCTTACATGGTAGGTCCAATAATTTAAAGGAGACAGATATCCAGAACCTTTATTTCCCACCTCTTAGCAAGATTCAGAATCAAAATAAGGAGATAATGTACTCTTTCCATACTCTTCTCTGCTGGTTATTTGACTCTGTGGGAGTGCTGCTTTGTCAAAGAGAGAATGCTACATACTTGATCTCCAAGGAGGGACATTCATTTGTCACCTCAAAAGTTGTGAAGAGTAGGGATTATGACATTCTTCTCTGTCACCTTACAAACATCTGAGCATTGCCTTGCTAATCACTCAAGATAAGGGGTGTCCAAAAGTTCATGCAAAATGTAATTAAAAGATAAGTGTATTTGGGCGCAAAAAAGTTGAAACTCACACATCAAATTTTCATCATACACATTTCTCATGAATTAGTAATGTCTACTAAACTGAAGGGAAAATGCTACCCCTTACAGATATTTTGTTGCCAATAATTTTAATTATACACCAAGAACTTATGAGTAGACATAAACATATCCTTCCAACAAAGAGAAGAGAAAGTATGGTGTAATATTCACTCTGCCATAGTGAGATCACAGAGAATTTGAAGCAATACGTGTGCTGGCCAAAAAAAAAAAAAAAGAGAGAGAGAGAAATTGAGAATATGTTTTTTAGTCTTCTTCATTTATAGGTTAAAGACAAAAACACCTTAATTTATTAGGTGGGATGAGAGAACACAAGTAAATAGCACTTTATTTAGTGACTCAGAGAATGTTAGGACCCTTCCAGATGACCCGGATACTTGTACAGTATGAGCACCACCTTGGAAAGTTCACTGTCACATTCCAGAATGTTCATTACTTTAGCCTGTGAGGCACATGATCATTATAGTTCTGGAAACATCCACACAGCCTCTACAATTTCCAAACCCATGACCAGTTATCTATGGCCCAGGAGATAAGCTGCAAAGATTTAGAAGTCACTGGATTAGGTTTTTTTCCCCCCTGGGTAATTTCAAGGATGGACAACTAGGATTTGCAATTTTTTTTTGCTGGAAGTATGCCTTACTGTTTTATGCAAAGATGAGTTATCTTTAAGAACACTCAGCAGTTTGTTTCATGATGCTGCTTTTTTTCTTTAAACGAAGCCTTTGCAAGTCTTGAAGCTGTCCAAAATCATGTTTGATTCCTTTTTAGACATCATAGCTTGAGAAGTGCTTTGAAATGCATCCAAACTTGAGTACTGACATTAGGGTGCTAAGTTGTTAGGAGCAGCAGCAAAATCTAGAGGTGTTAGTTATTAGGTATTAGTGTTAGGTATCAGGTATTCTATTAGGTAAGTATTAGGTATTAAGATTGTGGTATTAGTTAATAACTATGTCTCCCTTTTTGAGGTTAGGAATTGACAGAGGGACTAAGTGATATCACACACACACACACTCACACAGGCATCTTAGCGCACTTTTTCAGTCCCTCTTCTCCTCAGGGCCAGTGGGGCTGCCTGCCACTTCCTTTGAGCCCGGGAGAGAACTAGTGCAGCCAGGCATTCTCTTCCACCTCGGCTCCCGGAACACTCCCGCAGCCCGCAGCAGAGCCCGCCGCCGCAGAGCAGCCTCCCGGTCTCCGTGCGGGACGCCTGTTCTCAGCCCACCCCAACCAAAGGGAAGGGAAGGCCTGGCCTCACCTGCTCCTCCTAGTGACGCAGCCCTGGCCACCTCGTGGGCTAGGACGTGCAGTCCCACATCTCGGCCTCAGGTCTGTGATTGTTAGGCCAGCAGCACGAGATAAGCCTGAAGCCCTCATACGAGTCGGATGTCAGAGGCCCCGGTCTCCTGAGGACCTGCTTTCCTGTTATTTTTCTACTCTTGCTGGGACGCAGCAAGCAGAGCGCTTTCTGGCCACCGCCCCCCAGGCAATACTGTCTTTGCTGAATGAATGGATTAGCTGAATCCTTACAGCCTTCAGAAGGAGCGTGGGGTGTTCAAAGGGTCCTTTGTCCCCTTGCTAGCTGCAATTTCCTCTTCTCTTGCAGACCGCCAGCACCTTGGTTGTGGCAGACTCCAGAATTTCTGGAATCTACAGTTGCATGGCTTCCAATAAAGTGGGGAGTGTGGAAAGAAACATGAGCTTTTATGTCACAGGTAAGCCACACAGCCCGCGGCCACGGAGCCAGCCTGGTGAACGTCCAGGTTCATTGTGTAGAACTGCCAAGTGTTGAGTACCTTCATCCTTGCTTTCAGGAGTGGAGTTCCACACCATCGAAGCTCCTGAAGAGCTATTTCCCTGAATTCTCTGTTCCAGCCCTTTGTGTGTGTCTGCTTTCCAGGCTCGACCGGGAATGTGGGAGCTCGTGTGTTCATGTTTTTTAGCTAGCATAGGGTCTGGCACACAGTGGTTGTTTCATAGCCAGTTATAATAATACAATATAATAATAATAATAGTAATAATATAATAATCAAAGTCAATTCTAATATGTATGATGACTTTCTTTTTTCAACCAAGAAGCTAATTGTTTTTTCAACTTCTGCTTTTGGGGCACTGAGGATCTCCTATAGAAATCTGAAACAGAGTCTTGTTAGCAAGTGTTATTGGGCTATTTTTATAGCATTTAAGAACTTGTAGTCTTCAATATGATGGGCTCTGCAAATCTGAAAACCTCTAACGTACACAAATGGCACTCTTATGTCCTCTGTGGGTACAGGAAGGAAGTAAGTAGCTCAAAGTATGAAAACAATTGCCTGGCTCCACACTCCCCCAATTTCTGAGGAAGCCTGGGCAGTCTGCCAGCTCTCTGGAAACTTCCCACTGCCTAGGGCAGGCTGCAGAAATTGCCTAGAAGTCTCCAGAAAGAAATGGGCAGGTCTGATTTCATGAGGCATGTAGGTTGTTGGGACAGGAGCCTGCTGGCCAGCTAGCCACAGCCACAGACCAATTGTGTGTGGGGAGATCTTTGAATAGATTTCCCCAGAATGTCCTAGCTGAAGAAGTTCAGTGTGAAAGCTCCTGCGTTTTCCAGATGGGAATTGGAGAGGTGGAGAGGGACGTGGCAGAGCGGCCCCACACCAAGTCAGCCCCTGCTGCCCACTGCTGGAAGGGAAAGCGTGTTGGCATCCATTCCCAGGAGGAAAAGGCCTTTATTTAGAGAAGGATTTGACAGATTTCACACAGATTGGTCCTCTAATAAATTTCTGATGATGTGGACTAATTAAATGCAACAGTGTGTACTGTCCTTTATTGTGACTGGAAACAGGTGACTGTCCAAGTCCACGCTCACTGTACCTTGATTTAGAATGTGGAAGACTGAGGAATTTCTCTTCTCTTCTGAACATGCATGCAGTTTGCAACAGTTTACTGAGCACTAAAAATTAAACAGTACAATTCAGCTCTGTACAGCACTCCTGAAAGACTAGCAGTGAAACCCTGTCTTTCTACAGTGGTGGGGAGCCTTTTTTCTGCCAAGGGCCATTTGGATGTTTATATCATGTGTGGGCCATACAGATTACCAGCTTCAAAATGAGCCTGCTACAGATTTATTGACTTTCAAGTCCTGCCTGCTGTTGCCTTGGCAGAGCCAGGCCAAATGATTTCACAGTCTTTATGTGGCCCATAGGCCAGGTGTTATTCTATCTAGGAAGACGTTTCCACCACCAAAGAAAGAATGAAATGTTAAATAGCATTGATGTGCAGGAGTAATGTGATAGACGAATTTACTCCCTGAAGTCATCTACGTGCAGTAGAAACATAAGCCATATATGTAGTTTAAAATATCTAGTAGCCACATTTTTAAAAGACAAAATCTATTTTATTTAATCCAGGATATCTAAAATCTAATCATCTTAACATGTAATATTATACAGCTTCAGATTTCAAATTCAAATCAATATTAGTAATATTAATGGAATAGAATTCAGGTCTTCAGTCATACTAGCCACATTTCAAGTGCACAGAAGCCACATTTGGTTCACGATTACCATGTTTAAGAGTATAGCTCCCAGTCTCTGAACAGGAGGCAGGACTTGAAGAAGCCCTGGGGTGATGGTGATTGTGGTGGTGGAGGTGTTGGTGGTGGTGGTAGTGGTGGTGATAGTGGTGTTGGTGATGGTGATGCTGGTGGTAAGTTATGGTATCGGTGATGGTGATGGTGATGGTGGAGGTGGTGGTGATGGTGGTGATGGTGATGATGGTGATGGTGGTGATGGTGGTGATGGTGGTGGTGATAGTATCAGTGATGGTGATGGTGGTAGTGGAGGTGATGGTGGTAGTGGAGTTGGTGGTGGTGATGATGGTGGTTGTGGTGGTGATGGTGGAGGTGGTGGTGATGGTATTGGTGATGGTAGAGGTGGAGATGGTGATGGTATTGGTAATGGTGATGTGGAGGTGGTGGTGGTGGTGATGGTGGTAATGGTGGTGATTGTGGAGGTGCTGGTGATGGTGGAGGTGATTGGCATGATGGTATTGGTGATAGTGGTAGTGATGATATTGGTGATGGTGATGGTGGAGGTGGTGGAAGTGTTGGTGGTAGCTGTGATGGTGATGGTGGAGGTGGTGGTAGTAATGATGCTGATTGTGGAGGTGGTGGTGATGGTGATGGTGGAGGTGGTGGTGGTGATGATTGTGGAGGTGGTGGTGATGGTGATGGTGGAGGTGATGGTCGTGGTGGTGATGGTGATGGTGATGGTGATAGTACAGAGTTTGAGTAGGTAGAGAGAAGAAGACAGACTGTCTATGACATTTTCAAACCCAAAACGAGAGTACCAGAGGAGGCTCACGGATCACTCATCTAAACACTAAGTTCTAAAACAAGCCAACAAGCTACTGAATATGTTTCAGCCTTCTATGAACAAAATCCCTTCATGATGGCTGGAGAGGCCACAACTCTGAATAAATTTAGAGTTCTGGGACTACTCAAGTTCCAGAGCACCGGGCCGTGCTGAAGGCCTGGCTCCCTCATCCTCTCTATCCACCCCTCACTCTGTCCCACACTAGGAGGGACCACACACTCTCCTTAATTACACACCAGCATCTCTTCTGTCCCACTGAGTTTTTCATTGCTGCATCATCTTTCTCTTTTATTGCTTTTTCCAGGTTTAAAATTTTTAGTTTAATTGTTTGAGATAACATTCTTAATCTATATTATAGTCAATGGTTTAATGGTTCTACTAAATAAAGAGTCTGACAAATAAAAAGTAAAAAGAGTATAACCCAGCAGGAAAGTGGGCAAGGGGTTGCATCATATTTCTAAGCGTAGTATTGTTGCTGAAAAGCCCTAGTTAATGAGGTTGGCCACCCACTAAATTCTCTCCAACCTCTCATCACATCATGTAGATTCTAAGGCTTTTCTGTGGAAAAGAACACCCATAATTGAATCATAATATACTGGAAAATTGCAACACTTTTCCTCTAAAAATTCAAGGGCTTTTTTCAAATTAATCTGTTTGAGAGGCAGAATACAGTGAGAGAGGAAGAGACAGAGAGAACTTCCATCTTGCTGGTTCATTCCCCCTAAGTGGCTGCACCAGCCAGTGCTGGGCCAGGCTGAAGCCAGGGGCCAGGAACGCCATCCGGATCTCCCTCTTGAGTGGCAGAGAGTCAAGCACTTGAGCCGCCATCTTGTCCCTCCCAGGGTGCGTTAGCATGGAGCTGAATCAGAAGCAGGATAGCTAGGACTTAACCCGACACTCCACTGCAAGTGGCATCTTTAACCCATTGGCCACAACGACCACCCCAAGAGTTTTCATCTTAAAACTGAAGAAAAGTTCAGCCCATCAAGCCCCTATTGCTTGAAATATACTTTATTTGAATTCTACCAGTCCTGAAAAGTTCCAGCTTTGACTGGGGATAGTCAATGAATTTCAGTATTTATTATCAGCTATTTTCTTTTTCTTACTCAAATCTTTGTCATGAGATTCATTCTCACCGGAGATGAGACTAAATATTCTTAGGAATGTCACAAACCTTACTTGTCTATTTTCTGGGGAAAAAAATGAATATCTATTTGTTCAGTGCATATACTTGATGCAATGCAAGTAATGCTTTAAAAACGGCTAAGATCTGTGCTCTAAAGATCTACGTGTGGATGTTTATTAATTCTCATTCCAATCACACTGCCCCTTTCTTAAAATACAATAATGGGGTGGCGTGGGGGTGATTTGCTTAGCATGTAAGATGCCAGTTAAGACATCTGCATCCCACATCACAGTGCCTGGGTTTCCTACCAGGCCCTGGCTCCTGATGGCAGCATCTCTCGACACAGACTCTGAGAGGCAGCAGTGATGGTGCCAGTCATTGGATTCCTGTCACACACAAGGCAGAGCCAACTGAGCTCCCCGCTTCTCCGGGCCAGCCAGTGTGGGTGTCTGGAAAGCAAACCAGCAGATGGAGAGCACTCTCTCTGTCTGTCTGTCGGTTCCTTTCTCTGCCTCTCAAATGCATTTTTAAAACACATTTTTCGTATACAATCATAATTTAGAGTTGCCTTTCAAATCGATGAAAGCTGGTGAACTACAGTCTTCAGAATTCTTGACTGCTTCAGCTCCAGACATTGGCACTCACCTGTCCGTGGCATCTGTTTGAACAAGTCACCCTTCCTAATCACAGCTCATTTTCTTTGTAGAGAATGCTATTTCAATTCTTCAGTGGCAGGAACGCCTCCTTATTTCCACCTGACAAATGAGAGCTCTTTCCTCCTTCTTAAATTCCTAACTTATCTCTCTGGTGAACTTAATCCACATGTGTGATCCGGCTCAGTGGATGTCTACTCCCAGAGATCGCCTTGATGACTGGGTTACTCTCTCACCAACCCCAGGTTGCATGTGTGCTGAGCAGGGCTTGAGTCTTCTCTGTGACACCTCATCAGAGGCCTTGGGTGTGCGGGGTCTCAGCTAGAATGTCCTTTGTTAACGCTGAAGACAGTGCTCAATCTGCAACACGTCCTGACGTGTGCCAAGATTTTTTGTTTTCACTTGGAGGGTTAGAAGCCGATTCTTGGGTCGGTTTTTGTACTCAAGCTTCAAAAAAAAAAAAAAAAATCAACGTGAATGAAGGAGAAAATCCCTCTGGGTTCATAAAATAGCTGAGGACATTTTATTGACCATCTTTCAGGGATCCAAAGAAAACAGTGCAGGGGGCTCTCCTGAGGTCTGGATCCTGGCTTCCAGAGGGCTGTCTGATCACAGAAACCCAGTTAGCTCCACTGACCGGGTTCCCCATATAAGAAACAGACCTCAAAATGAATGTGGCCCTTTTCTTTTCCTATGTGTGTGTTTTTGCTGCGTTGCTGGCACTCAGCATGACAATGGGTGTGTTAGCAATTACTGAGGGTGAAACAGGAACTGCACTGCCTTATCTCCCTGGTTTCCCAATGTCACTAAATGCATTTTATTTTGAGATTCCTGGTGGTGCTTGGCAAAGATAAACAAAATCTTCCATCAGGAAACCTGTGAGCTATTTCCACAGGAAGTTTCAAATCACTAAAGTAAATAGAAACTCGCTACATGATCTCAATGGTGTTACTTGGGGCTCTCTTGGGTTCTGACCACCAGAATGAGACCTCATAAACGGAAAGGTTGTGGTCTTTTCAGAAATGATTTGATTGCAACCAGCGCAGCACATCCCGGCTCTAGCGTCTGTGTAAAAGTCGATGGCTGATGGTTTGCTCCTCTCATGCTTGGAAAATGTCCAAAATGTCAAAAGATGCTGAATGAGAGGGCTATCTCTGACACCTTATTGTTATGCTAAAAATGACGGTCAGCTCTCTTGTATCATCTGGCACATTCTTTCATTTGCATTTTAAACGCAGGAAAGCCTCGACTGGTCTCCTGGAAACCACTGACCACTGACTGCTTTATAAGCCACTGTCAGCTCCCACTCCCAGGTTTCAAATGAATACTTTGGCATTCCTTCAGACGTGACACTTTATAATAAAGCCAAAGCCCAGAAAAATCAGAAAAACAAGCAAAGTGAGATTTAGGAAAGAGTTGATATGATAGCTAATTTTGGACTATTGTCCCCTAAAGGTTTAAAGGTTTCTTTATAGCTTTGTGTGGAAAGGATAATAATAATAATAGCATAACATAGTGCTTTTCATCTTCAAAGCACTTTGTAAAATGTTGGCCCAAATTCTTTGCTCAAATATAGAGATACCACTAGCAGCAAGCAATGACAGTGTTGAGAGCTGGTCAGTTTAGAGCCAGTAGCCAGTGATTTAAAAAAATAAAAATCCTCCAGGGGCCAGCTCTGTGGCGCAGTGGGTGAAGCCACCACTGACAACACTGGCATCCCCTGTGGGCAGCGGTTCAAGTCCAGGCTGCTCTGCTTCCTATCTAGCTCCCTGCTAATGCGCCTGGGAAAGCAGCAGAGGATGGCCCAAGTGCTTGGGTCCCTGTGGCCACGAGGGAAACCTTGGGGAGGTTTCTGGCTCCTGGCTTCAGTCTGGCCTAGCTCTGGCTGTTGCAGCTATTCAGGGGTTGAATGAACGAATGGAAAACCTCTCCCTCTCTCTCTGTAAGTCTGCCTTTCAAATAAAATAAATAAATCTTAAAAAGAAGAAGAAAAAGAAAGAAATCCTCCAGATCTCTCGAACCTCCAGGTATGAGTGCCAAGAGCAGAGCTCATGGTCGGTGAGCTCAAAGCCCTTGAGACAGGAGAGTAAAGGTTAGCTGGCAATGAGCATTGGAGGACAGGCTGCTAATGACACAGTCACCCTCAGAACATGGTAAATGCTTTTGAGAGTGCATTTCATTGCGACAGTTATTCCCTACCGTAGAATCTGGTGACTCTTCCGAGTCAGCTGTCTGTATTTGCAGACCCCTTCGCTCTGTTGGGTCTGAGTAGAACTGTCACCATAAAAAGTGTCCTGAGAAGGGGCCTGGTTCTTTGCAGCCACTGTGGTGCCGAAGTCCAGGAAAAGTAAACCCAGGGCAGCAGAAGAGGGGACTGAGTCCCAGCTGCTTCTTGCTGTGAAAGCTTAGGGCCAGAGGCGGACTGATGGGTACACACCTGGGACTGTGCTCACTCGGCCTAAGCTGCCTTAGATAAGGTTGACCATAAAGACTGTCTGATTTTTTGTACAAATTGCATTTATGTTACTTCAATATTTTGCCCACTCCTTACCAGTAGGAGTATCGGTGATAAGGACATAGGAAGCAACGTTATCACTCCGAGTTGGAACAAACGTTCTGCAACTTTGAGGAAGAAAGGGGAAAGTGCCATCCTAAGGCTGCTCTGGTCTGTGCTTCCTGCCTCCCTTCTGCTGGAATGAGCTTAGCTGGTGCCTACCTGATAAGTTTGACCATTTCCTCTCAAGGAAAAGATAAGATAGATATTCACACCTTTATTTTAAGGGGGAGGGGGGGATAGAGAGAGAGAGAGAGAGAGAGAGGGAGAGAGAGAGAGAGAGACTGCACTGGCAGGAAACGAGTCCCAGGCAAGCCTGGGACTCCTGCTCCGGCGCTCCAGTGTGGGATGTGTGCCTCTTAACACAGGCTAAATCCTCACTCCCGGAACTCATCCTGTTCAATGCCAAAGCTGGGGGAATTGTGTCAGAACAGATCTTCGCCGCGCCCATTAGGAGGCTGCTTTTTCTAAGAACTAAAAGTTCTGCCTTCTTATGTTGTAGACGTGCCAAATGGATTTCACGTTCACCTGGAAAAAATGCCTGCGGAAGGAGAGGACCTGAAACTCTCGTGCACGGTCAACAAGTTCCTGTACAGAGACGTCACTTGGATTTTGCTGCGGACAGTTAACAACAGAACAATGCGCCACAGCATTCGCAAGCAAAACATGGCCGTCACGAAAGACTACTCGGTGACTTTGAACCTGCTCCTCAAGAACGTGTCCCTGGAAGACTCGGGCACCTACGCCTGCAGAGCCAGGAACGTATACACAGGGGAAGAAACCCTGCAGCAGAAAGAAGTGACAATCAGAGGTGAGCACTGCAACAAAAAGGCTGTTTTCTCTCGGATCTCCAAATTTAAAAGCACAAGGAATGATTGTACCACACAAAGTCATGTAAAACATTAAAGGACTCATTTAAAAAAAGTAACAGGTGTCTCATATCAGCTTGATTTATTGTCACTGTTGCTAATCTTCAGGCCCAGAGGAGATGCTCCTCCCAAAATGAGTTCGGAGATGCTAGGAGAAATAATGAGACCCCCCAAGGTCCCTGCGTGGGCTCTGCCCTCTGGGGCTGACTTGGTGCGCATTTGGATTTGGAGGATCCCTGCACTGCCTTCTCTGTGTGTTTTTTGTTAGTTTTTTTCTTTTGCTGTCTTCTCCTGCCTGAGCCACAGCAACCGGGGACTGATCCTTTTCCTTCCACTTTGATGCCAACCTCTTTTTACTTTTAAGTTTTGAAGCTACACAAACTGAATAATTTAAACAAATGCTGGTTTCTGCCAAAGATGGACACGAATGCGTTCATTTCTCCAGCTCGGAATGAGTACAGCAGAATTGGAGACGCTGTCGGACTTCCGCCTGGGTTTGTCCTGTACTGTTTCACCTGCTCTTGATTTGTAAATAGCACCTGGATAGCAAGTTATAATGCTTATTTATTTGAAGATGCTTCTTCTTTGGCTTTCTTACTTTAAGCACATTAATCTTAAACTGGAGTTTCAAAAATGGGCCGCCCCAGGAGCGCAAGCTGTTGGTATAATTCAGAGATAATAAAGCTGTGTTATCATGTGGATTATGAAAGCCCCCCAAATCAATCCTCTCCCCCGGCTCACCCCACAGTGCCAGGTCACTCTGCAACACGCATCACAGTGCCCCAGTGCCCCAGAGTCTGCCCCCTCCTTGCCTCTGTTTGGACCACACAGCCACCGGCCACACCTGGCATGCCTCCATTTTAAGTATCTTTGTCCCCCTGCTTATTCTTTTAAAGAGCTTTGTTTGTGTCCCAATGGTGGCCTTCAAGGTGAACTTCAAGCACCTTATCAAGGAATTAAAGGTTACCATGCCAGAGGTTTAATGTGTTCTTTCAAATGTAAATTTTAAATTTGTCCAACCAGAAAAGTCCATTTTCCCCACCTGCAAATGTTCATAGGCTTTTTTATGGAGATTAAGAAATGGCAGACTGCAGAAGCAGAAATCAAAGTCATTTTGTGATACACGCCATTTTTAAATCAAGAAAGGTCCTAATCTCCTGATTTAAGCTTGCATTTGAGGGAAAAGTGACTCTGTTGCCAATTTAATATGCATTGTCCTGTTGTTTTCATTTATGATTGATCATTATATGTGAACTGTATGAACGATGCAGGGGGGAAGGGAGGAAAAAAATAACCAAAATAGCCATGGCTGAGAAACCCCGTGGCTGGACAGTTCAATAGGAGGTGACAGTATGACAGCTCTGTGAGCTTGGGAACTCACCAGCCTGCTTCCTCCTTTAGGTAGCAGCCTCTGTCCCACGCTAAACTTGTCTTTCACGTGGGAATTGCTTTTGTCAAGTGTGAAAGAGTAAACAATAGCATTTCCCCAGAATGCCAGTTTTATGGAGTCCCAAATGCTCTGAAAACAATTAGCAACCTGGAAGTTGTCAGCCCAAAGGAAAGAATAATCAATTGTATCTTGAAATTTTACCTATGCCTCTTTGGCCTGGGGTCTTTGTTCGTTCCAAGTCACAGAAACAATGGCCTAGGACCGCAGAACTGGGCTGTCCTGGTGTTGACTCCAGCTAAGAAAGCAAAGGGGATGATTTCCAGACCACTCATGGAAAAAACCAGTCAACTGGACGCAGAACCTACCACAGCCTTCCCTTTATTGCCATTTTTGTGGGACGAGAGGCTATTACTATTTTACAGAAGATGGTTTTAAGTACTTCCAAGAGAGATGATTTTCAGAATCCCATAGAGCAATTAATGGACCACTGAGTATTTCATCCTTCCAGGGGGTGTTTTTTAAAAAGTAACTGTTTGTTTTTTTTGTTTTTGTTTTTGTTTTGTTTTGTTTTGTTTTGTTTTTTTCTCACTACCCTCTTAGGGGTATGAAACAAGACAAGGATAACCATGGGAAAAAGAAAGGATAAAAAGCCTTATGTGGAGGCCAGGATGGAGTTGGGGTATGAGGCTGGTCCCTCTGTCCCCACTCCAATCACAGGGTAGAAACTCTATGTATAGGACCTGGCCCAGCTCCGGGGCCATAACCCTGCAAAGTGAAAGAAGAACCCCATGGGCAGCTTTCTTGGGCTACTGATAACCAGCAGAAATTCCCTGTGAACTCCAGTTTTCTGAGTTCGAAGGGATCAGCTACACTTTGCTAAAGTGGGAAAAGCAGGATACTCCTTGCACTGAGTAACCGAGGTTTCAGAGGGTGAGTTCGATGGACCTTTCTTATTTAAAATGGCAAAATGGATTCGTATTGGAACACATGGAGTAGGGATGGGCAAAGTAAGATTCCCACGTTGAGTGCTCATTTAGGAAGTGGCCAAAACTGCGACTGTCAACAGGAGAGGATGTTTTACAGAAAGGCATATGGAGGAAAAGCCGTCACGAGTCTGTGTTCATGTGAACTTTGTCTTTTCCCTGGGAGGCCTCTGTGTATTCTACAGCCTTGTGGCTGCTTCTATTGTCTAAAGTTTGTGCAGTACGAAGCGGGCCTTTGGGACTTCTTCATGACATTTATGTTCAAATAAAATGTTCTCTTCTATATAAGGATTGTTTTCCAATCCACCTGTTAGGGAAGTCCAAATCCTGTCTGTGTTGCTTGCTGATGTTAACAGTTTGTGGCTCTGGCAATCATTTGGGTGTTGTGTGCCCTGTAATTCAGACTTCCTTTGTGTAAGTTCTGGGAGCAATGACAGATTATTTTATCATACTGAATGCATGGGAAATTGTAAATGTGCTAGAGGAAGCTATTAACATTACAGCCCACTGAACTGGGTCTGAGTTTTAAATGAGACATGTCAAAGTTGGCTTGCCACTGTACAAGATGCAACATCGTCAATGATGCTGTTCTTTTACTCTGTTGTGTGTCACTGATGTGTTTGGGATCCTCACTGTGTAAAAATGTCAGAACTGTAATTCGCAAGCATGTACAAGTCATCAGAAATGGAAGGTATGATTCAGGCCGCATTTTCCATTAGGAAAAGACGTTTGCCACATGGTCCAGAATGCAAGTATGGGCACATTGTGACGGCTCCATCTAGGGCAGCGAGACAGGATGGAGGTAAAGGAACCACTGCTATCATTCCTTCCCAGTTATTTTGAGGGAAGCCTTCAAGAATCAGAGCCCTCCCTTTAACACTTCTGATTTCATTTGGTATAAAGTGAGAAGGCTAGTGATGAGCTATGAAAATCAAATCTTATTGAGAAATTTCCTCCTAACTGATAGTCAGCATGCCATGTTCTACTACTTGCACATGTCGTAAAAGTGCTATGATCATATCCTTTTGTAAGCTGGGACTTCTAAATGGCTTTCACCAATGCTCATCCTGAGAGTCTACCTGGTCTGGGGACTCAGCAGAAACCTACAGGGCCATGGAATCCAAGGCATTGCCAGGTAGCATCATTTGTAGCGTTGTCATCCCTCCCAAGCTGCTTTCAGAGCGATGGTAGACTGAGATGAAGAAGTCACAAATGGCCAGAGAAAGCTCATACTGTAGAACTGAAGCCAGTGCCACAGAATGCCTATGTTATGTTGCAATTCTCTGATCTCTGTCCCAGGATTTGTAACTGAAGGGGATGGGGAGGATTTGGAAGGCTGGGAGAGATGTTACAAGCTGTTTTATTCTTTTCCTTTGGAAGCTGGAGCCTCCAATTCAGTGCCCGCCTAACTAGAATGCACACACACATCAGCAGGACTGACCACTTCACTACACTGAGACGCACTGGGGTCCTTGGGGGTACTGCTGTTCCGACGTGGGATTTTCATGTTGTAATGTATTGCATCTTAATGTATTAAATTCATTTTGTTGTACTATATTGGTTGGCATTTTATTAAAATAAATTGTATTGTATCATATTTGTATGTTTTAAGAGAAAATAATATAAAATACAATATTTGTACTATTATATAGTGCAAAAACTACAAACCTGTGCCTCTGCCTCTTGAATTAATGCTTCAATGACTTGCATTGGGGAAGGGAACGGAGGAAGGAAGTAATCAATAAAGTTTTCCAAGTTCAAGAAATTCTCTTGTTTGGTCTGCTGATTTAGGTTACTGGCAATTGAGTAACACACACACATACACACACACACACACACACACACACACGACCTCACAAAGACATCAATAAAAATACATCTGAGATCAGATTAGCCCATTACCACAGCTCTCTCTATATTATGTAAAGATTCGTTACAAACCTGTCTACAAAATTGTGCTCTGTATTACGGCTCTGAAAATATTATGCAGAATCCTTGGGTTTTAGAAAAGCTCCTCTTGAAAAAATGTAAGGGATGACCCAATCAGACAAAAATTTTTGTATTGAAATCTACACATGTAGACTCTAGCCCTTGCTTTTTTAGGGTTCTAGTCCGTTTCAACTTACTGTAACATCTTGTTCAAGAGGAAGCCGTAGGTGGGCCACTGGAGAGAAAGTTAGGGAGCAAAGCACACGTGAGACCCGATAGGTGAGTGGCGACGCTTGTCTGCAGATAGTTGAGACGATGTCGTATGCGTGTGCAAGCAAAGCATAAAACTGACGAGTAACCGCGGTCCCTCTCTTTCCTCACTAGACCAGCAAGCGCCATCCCTCCTGCGAAACCTCAGTGACCACAGAGTGAGTGTCAGCAGCTCAACCACGTGGGACTGCTTTGCTAGCGGGGTCCCAGAGCCCCAGATAACCTGGTTTAAAAACAACCACAAAATACAGCAAGAGCCCGGTAAGACATTTTTGCCCTTGCACTTGCCCCTTTGCCTCCTGACTTTCCTGTCACCTACTTTCCAAGATTTCTAAAACTTTTCTATCACCTGCTTTCCAGGATTTCTAGAACTTTTCTATCACCTACTTTCCAGGACCTGCTGATAGAGTTGCAAAAACTGGGCCCTCGTTCATACTTGTACTGGGGGACTTCAAACGTTGTGGGGAGATGGAATTTAAAAAGAAGTTTATTTGGATGCAGCAAATTTGAAATTTGTGCATTTTTTTGTCATAATGCACCCTTTCTGTGAACTTTTTGATGATTCTTCTATGAACATCAACAAAGGGATACTTGGGCTAGTTCTTAGGCAGACTGTATTCCCAACCCTTTAGAAAGAGCCTTGCAGAATCTGTTCTGCATGCTTTAAATAATGCATTCAGAAAGGAATGTTCTAGATGGGTCACTCAGAAAATGGTTCAGTTCTCCTTGATGGCTGCACAGGTGAGGAGCAAATGGCTTGATTGGCGGTATTACAGAGCTTTGAGCACCTGGTGTCTGTGACATTTAGAGTAGATTCATAACCTTTTTTAATTCACCAACACCAATTTGGATGATTTGGTAAAAAGAAGACTATTTTAAATGATATTTTATCATACCAGTAAAAAAAAATAAATCTAAACCAGTGGTTATGGGTTTCTTTCCACAGTAAGTATTAATAAAAACAACCACACATAAACTATTAAGACTGTCTATTGTCTGCCTCATAATTCTATGGTTAATTGTCAACTTAATCTTATTTATGATTTTCATGAATAATTATTTTATATTGAAGATAAAATGGGGTCACTTATTTTCAATGTCCCAGCAACTTAAATAAGTAGCAGTGTGGAATGGCCCTTAAACTTGAGTCCCCTACACAAAAGGAAGCTCCCGTTTGCAGTTTGCATTTTGATGCACAGAATGAGTTTGTGCTGCAACCCTACAGATGCCTTAGGGAGGCCTTACACCCAGCACACACCACACCCTCACATCCCATCCTTGCTCTCCCTAAAGTTGCACCTCCTCTTCTAGTGTTGACATCCCGCACTCAGCCGACCTAACTGGGAGGGGCTGACCCCTCCTTGACCTCCTCATCTAAGCAGTCACCCGACTGAGCAGGTTCCACGATTCCATGGTGCGTGTTTCTCAGATCCATCTTGCCTGTTGCCCCGTTGGTTTGGGAGCTCGTTAGCCATCCCCTGAACATCTGTGGTCACCCCAGCTTGTCTCCCCACTTCTCTTGCCTCTCTTTCTGTTTTCCATACTCTGAAATGCAACTTTGAGCAGGTCAGTTCCAGCTTCCAGCCTCCCGCAGGCTCCCCGGCACGCGGTGCGATGAAGTTCAAGTGTCTGACAAGGAAGACCCCCGGCAGCCAGCCCCCGCCTGCTCCTGCAGCTTCGTGCTGGCCTCCCTTGCCTTGACCTTTGTGTTCTGGCAATGCCGGACGCCCACAGATCACTGCTTTCCTTGTTCCTGCCTCCCCACTGCCTGGAGAACCTTCCCTTTGTCTGAGGCCTGCCTGTCATGTAGCACTCATGTTGGGCCACCTCCCTGCAGAATTGCTTCTGTCTCTGTGACTCAGCAAAGTTTCCACTCTCTGTGACTGAGGTTGGTCTCCAGACTCTTCCATTTGTGTGTGTATGTATTTGCCATGCCTGTTTTTGCTGCATTCTTCCCATACTGTTTTTTAAAATAATTTTAAAATTTTTAACTGACATGAACCTTGCACATATTTATGGGGTGCCCTGTGAAGTTTCTTTTTTTAAGATTTATTTTATTTGGTTTGATTATATTTATTTATTTTTATTTTAGATAAAGTTATGAACACTCCCCAAATTACCACAATGGCCAGACCTGAGCTGAGCCGAAGCCAGGAGCCAAGAGCTTCTTCCAGGTCTCCCACCCACATGGGTACAGGGGCCCAAGCCCTTTGGTCATCCTCTGCTGCTTTCCCAGGAGCATTAGCAGGGAGTTGGATGGGAAGTGGAGCAGCCAAGACTTGAACCAGCATTCATATGAGATGCTGGTGCTACAGGCTGAGGCTTTAACCAGCTGCACCACAGTGTTGTCCCCTGTGATATTTCAATGCATATATGTGTTGTGTAACTTCCAATCAGTGTAAATGCACCTATCTCCTCAGACATTTATAATTTCTGTATGATGAAGCCTTTTAAAATCCTTTCTTCTAGCTTAGTCCTTCTTTTTTCTTTCTTTTTTGTGGAAAAATGTACATTTTTTTTTGTAGATCCATTTGTTTTATTTGAAAGACAGAGTTACAGAAAGGCAGAGAGAGAGAGAGACAGACAGACAGACAAAGCAAGATCTTCCATCTGCTGGTTCACTCCCCTGATGGCTGCAACAGCCGGAGCTCCATCCATCCGAAGCCAAGAGCCAGAGCTTCCTCCAGGTCTCCCACGTGGGTGCAAAGTCCCAAACACTTTGGCCATCTTCCACTGCTTTCCCAGGCCATAGCAGAGAGCTGGATCAGAAGTGGAGCAGCCGGGACTCGAACAGGCACCTATATGGGATACCGGCACTGCAGGCAGCAGCTTTACCTGCTATGCCACAGCGCTGGCCCCACACTATTGGTTTTTAATCACAAGCAGACGTGTGGCCCTCCTCCAGAAGGCAGACAGTGTATCTGATTTGTCTCATTTAGATCTTGTCTCTGCATCCTCAGGGCCTAGCACAGTGTGTGACCATCCAGAAATGTTCCATGAATGTGTGAACGAATGGATGGCTTTCAGAGGGTCTCCCTCTCTCCTTGGTAGCACAAACGCCTGGATTTGGGGTGAGGGTTGAGCCAATGTCACAGACGTTTTAGAGGTGAAGGAACCTGCAGAATTTCTTGAACCTACGATGTAGAATAGAAAACTCGATTCCAAACAGGTAAAGTGGTTTGCCCTGTACTGACACATCACCAAGATGGGCAGTTTCATGAAAAATAATTGCCTTGAGATGTTCTCACAAAATAAAGCATGAATTAATCCATGAGTCAATGCATAGCTTCTGAGAGGATACATGCAGTACCCCCCCCCCCCCATATTAGCATCTGAGAGAGCCAAGGAGATTCTGGACCAAAGAAAACCTGGGAGCCTTCCGGGCTTTAAGTACCTTAACCTCTAAACTTACTTGGCCACAAATACATTTGGTGAGGTTCTCGTGTCAGATGCTGAGTGGTCCTTCAAAATAAGTAAATTTGACATAAGTTCAGCTTTCGTATGTTGAGTGTGGGTTACAGAATCAACGTTAAACCAATTTTGAAAGCAAGTGACCATAGAGAGACATGAAGCTAGATAAGGCAGGAGAATGTGCCCCGGTGATCCCTATAGGCAGAAGGAACCAGTATGAAGTGCCAGGGAGACATGGTTTGAAGCTCAACATTGTCCTATACTTTACATAGAATTTGGACACTCTTGTGGCGGAGTAGGTTAGACCTCCACCTACGGCACCAGTTCAAGTCCCAGCTGTTCCACTTACAATCCAGTTCCCTGCTAATATACCTGGGAAAGCAGTGGAGGATGGCCCAGGTACTTGGACCCCTGCACCCAACATGGGAGAGAAGCTCCTGGCTCCTGGCTTCTGGCTTTGGATCGACCCAGCTCCAGCTGTTGCAGCCATTTGGGGAGAGAACCAGTGGATGGAGGACCTCTCTCTCTCTCTCTCTCTCTCTCTCTCTCCATCTCTCTATCTGTAACTCTGCCTCCCAAAAGTAAAAAAAAAATCTTAAAAAAAAAATTGGGGTATTTGGCCTTGCGCTCTGAGCCTTCCCTTGTCTTCACTCTCTGAGCCCCGATACACCTTTATGTAAAATCGGGATAATACCACACAGGGATGTGGTAAAATTTAAATGAGTTATAACAGTTAAGCTGGCCCATAGTCATGGCTTAGTTAAGTGTTACCTTCCAATGTACCTCATTTATACAGAAATTGGCCCGTGAACTCATTGGAGGATGTCAAGAGATAATAATCTCAAATGTCAAACAACTCGAAAACTAAATTATAAAATACTGAGGGGGAGGACACCTGCCTCACTGGCTGAGATGCCCACATCCCGTAGGGAACACCTAGGTCCCATTTGTAGCCCAGCTCGTTGAGTCTGGCTTCCTACTGCGGTAGGCCCTGGGAAGCAACAGGTGAAGCTCCAGTATCTGGGTGCCTGCCATCCATGCGGGAGACCTGAACTGAGTTCCCAGCTCCGGGCTTTGGCCCCTGTTGTGGGCACTTGGAGAATGAGCCAGTGAGTGAGAGCTCTTTCTCTCTATCTCCCTGTTTCTCACCTTCAAATGATGGTGATGATGATGATGATGATGATGATGATGAAATAGGTAAAATGAACTCCTCCGCCCAGGTTTTTAATCTTGGGAGAGTCAAGAGAAGAATATGTAAAATGGGTCTTCAGTACATTCTTACCCAAAGTCTTTTACAAATATCCTTCTAGTGTGCTACTATTAGCATTTACTGAACTCCACTATGCTGAGTGATTGATTTTGTCTTTCTCGCTTCCTTTTATTTGCTCTTTAAAATTACCAGAGCCTTTCTGGAAAGGGATATTTCTTGATTTTTCTGGAGTTGATCTTCTTAAGTGTATGTAGTTTCTGTGAAGTTCCATATGTAATTTGCAGCAGCAAATGCTGTCGCCAATGCAAGAGTCTCTGTGGCAGGGACCCTAACTTTAATGCGTAACGATACCTGCAGCGCTGCCGACTCTGCCGAACTTGTTCCTCTTTATAAACCTGTGACGAAAGGTTACAGAGAACCAAAGGCTAATCTTTGACTTACCAATTATTCCAAAGTTGAAGGGAAAGGACATCAAGATGGTGACCTGAAAAGACTGAAAGCTAGGTCATTGTGTACGGAGCCATGGGCAATTTAGACTGAGTTTCAAAGCCCTGAGAATATGAGCCAGGCTTTTGGCTCAGCCCGAAGTCACTGCTTGTGACATCCACAACTCATGCTGCAGTGCCCACGTTCAGCTTCCGATTCCAGCTTCCTGCTACTGTGCACAATGGGAGGCAGCAGGTGATGGTTCAAGTACTTGGGTCCATGCCACCACATGGAAGATCCTGGCTTTGACCTGGCTCAGCCCTGGCTGTTGCAGTCATTTGGAGAATGAAGCAGCCAATGGGAGAGATTCTCTCTCTCTCTCTCTCTCTCTCTCTCAACAAAAAGAAACCATGAGAATAGAGTGTGCATCCTTTAGAGACTTGGGGTGCATCATTTTATCTGAAGCTTGGCAGAGAATTTTAGCAACCTTGGATCATTTCTAAGATCCGGTCCATTATCATTGTTACTTGTTAAGTGATAACTTGCTCCCATTCCAAAGAAAATATGAGGGAGGAAGCAGGGCACACATGGGTGAGAGCTCGCGCTCCAGGCTGGGAGAACCTGGGGGACTGGGAGCTTTCTTTTCCCTTCTCATTTCCTCTCCGGAAAGAGCTTCCAATGGGCCCAGCCATTCTCCAGGAGAAACACAAGTTCAAAAAAGTGGTCATGAAAGCTGAGCCGTGAATTCTTGGGCCAAAGGGCACCAAGCAGGAACACCAGAGACCTTCAGTGTACAGGCCCAGGAAACTTGTGCCCAGGGGCCATCAGTGTAGGCCAAATCAGAAGAGAAGGCGCATTGCAAACCAGCTGCCTGCTACCCTGCTCTGGGCACTGCACTGGGGTTTTCCTGGCCCTCATCTGCAAGGCTCCTCCTGCCCCTTGAATCTTCTCATTCTCACTCTTCCTATTGTCTTCGCCCCTCCGCCCCTGGGCCTCGGGCTGCCTGAACACCTCTCCTTCCTCTCCCTAAGTTCTTCTCAATCCCACTCTAATTCTTGCTGTCACCAGGGATCCTTCTCACACATTCCAGGGCAGTGACTGTTCCTGTTTTCTTCCGTGTCCAGTGGGTTCACAGAGCACACCCCTGGGCCGCTCTCTGCTTTCATGTGGGCTTACTTTTAAAGCCTTTGAAGACAGATGAAGTATTTTAATTAGTCTCCTTTACTAAAAATAATAATAAAGACATGTTGAACATTCACCAAGACAGCACGTTGAGTATTTAGAAAGATTTCATTCAATTTTCATAATCACCTTCGAGAGAGGTCTAACTATCAGATGCAACTCAAAGATTTTTACCTAAGCATTAAGTGCTTGCTATTGCTGTGAGCGTTTTACTGGTGTTGATTTGTTTACTTCTCATAAAGTTCCATGCGACTTGCTAAATGATCGGGTCTGTTTTATAGACTAAAGGCTGAGGAAGTCTAGAAATGCAGAGAGGAGAAGTGACAGCCCCAGGTCCTGGAGCTGGTAGGCAGCCCACCAAGGTTCCCACCGGAAGCATTGGCCTCTGAGGTTTGCACTCGGAGCACTGTGTGTGTGCAGCTAAGTATTATATCACTCACAAGAGAACAAACACGCTCTAGTTTGAAATGGTCATTTCATACTGGGGCAACGGCAAACATACATTAAAAACTGCATAGCTGCAGCAGGTGCGAAGTCTAGAGGTTGAGAGGTGGTCGGGACACCTGCATCCTGAATCAGAGCACCTGAGCCTAGCGCCTGGCTCCACCTCCTGCCTCCAGTCTCCCGCCAGCAGGAGACTTTGGGAAGTAGCAGCTGGTGCCTCACGAAGCTGGGTTTCTGCACCGCCAGTGGAAATATGCACTGACTCCCTGCTCCCAGCTTCGGCCCCCAGCCTGGGCCCCTTGGAAGGCATTTGAGGAAGTGAATCAATGATCGGAGCTCACTCTCTCGCTCTCTTCTTCTTAAATAATAATAATTTTTTAAAATGAATATCTTTTCATTCCTAACCCTTAAGTCTTGTCTCCTAAAGATGACAGTTTATTTGAAGACATTTTTAAACATTTGTAAAGCACATTTATGAAAAAAAGAGCATTTTTGAAAACTGGACAATCCGTAGGGTTGATGCAAATCTAGTGACTTCTAAGTTTCCAAAGGTCCAGAATTCATGCCACATGAGCCCCACACTCATCTACTTACTTATTTAGCTAATGTTTATAAGGTACAGCTTTATCTGTGGCAATGTGCAAGGCTCTGCGAACACAGCAGGGAAAAAGACACCTAAAAATCTGAATGACCAAAAAGCAAAAGTAATTCATGTACATGTGTGCTGACATGAAATGCAGCTTCTTCAAGCAGCAAGCCTTTGTATCATCACAACAAGTCTAAAAATGGAATAAGATAAGCTAATAAATGGAACAAGTGGAAAATGCTAATGCTCATCACAAAATCCAAGGAGCTTTGATGCACAAGGGTGTGGAAGCTTTTTTTCTGCCCAGGGCCATTTGGATATTCATAGCATCCATTCGTGGGCCGTACAAAATGATCAACTTAAAAATGAACCTGCTATGGCTGGATTGAATTTCGAGCCCTCCCTGCAGTTGCCTTGGCAGGGCCAGGCCAGTGGTGGCCTGCAGGCCAGACATTCCCCACTGCTGCAGGATGAGAAAAATGAACAATACATCCTGTGCATTTAATTTTCTTCCTTTACTGCCAAGTGTAAGTAGCTTCTCATTTATAAGCTGAACATATTGATATGGAAAAGGGTCCAGAGAAAAACAGGAGAAAATATAAGGAAAGCATTTAAAGATGGGAGAGCCTCCAGTTAGAACTGAGTGAAGAGCAGCAGGGGCTGCATGGGTGCAAAGTGTTGAAAGATGAAGCCAATTTAAGACATATTTACTTTGATGGTGCTGGTGTTGGGGTGCAGTGGGTTAAGGCCTGGCTTGTGATGCCTGCATCCCAGAACAGGTTCAAGTCCCGGCTGCTCCACTTCCAATCCAGCTTCCTGCCGCAAAGGCAGGGATGATGGCTCAAGTTCTTGGTCCCCTGCCAGCTATGTGGGACACCCAGTGGAGTTCCTGGCTCCCAGTTTCAGCCTGGCCCAACCCTGAGGGGTAGTGGCCATTTGGGGAGCAAACCAGAGGATGGAAGAGCTCTCTCTTGTTCTGTCTCTCCCCCTCTGTCTGTTGCTCTGCCTTTCAAATAAACAAAATTTTTTGAAAACAAACAGAAAAGACATATTTACTTTGAAAAGATAGGTGCAAAGAGAATAGACCAGCACAAGCAAGCATGCTGTAAAGAAACAGAGGTGATGGGGCCGACGCCATGGCTCACTAGGTTAATCTTCCGCCTGCATTGCCAGCATCCGTATGGGCGCTGGGTTCTAGTCCCGGTTACTCCTCTTCCAGTCCAGCTCTCTGCTGTGGCCCAGGAGGGCAGTGGAGGATGGCTCAAGTGCTTGGGCACCTGCACCCTCATGGGAGACCAAGAAGAAGCACCTGCCTTCTGGCTTCGGATCGGCGCAGTGCACCGGCCATAGCGGCCATTTGGGGGGTGAACCAACGGAAGGAAGACCTTTCTCTCTGTCTCTCTCTCTCTCAATGTCTAACTGTATCTGTCAAAAAAAAAAAAAAAAAAGCAGAGGTGAGGGAGGGAGCAAAACCATGGAAGCCCCACCCCAGAGTTCCGTGTCTGACCTGCATTCTATCTCCCTTGGTCCCTTGGGTGCACAGACAGCAAGGCTCCTTTAAGAAACGTTTATTCCTAGTGGGCCAACAAGTTTAAGTTTGCAACCACTATGGGATAACAGCACAGAAACATAATCTGTTGGCACTGCTAAGTTCACGGCTTCACCGTGGAGAACCTATGACTCTGAGAGTTGTCCCTGCCCAGTGGACCAGCAGCTCCTCCAAAATAATAAAAAAAATTATCTTCTTACCTCACATTCCTCCCAGATTGCCCACTACAGTCCTAACATGCTTGGAGCTGTTGTATGGAGAAGCAGGTGCCCCACTCCCTAGTGGCACTTATGTGCGGGGAAGCTAGGCCTGGTGGAGGCCTTGTGTGCCCTGAAACAAGAGCAAACCATGGCATCAGTGACTGTGCAAAGAAAATGGATTTTCGGCAAGAGTCATTACAATGCTGCGAAAAAGTCACAACCTCTCCTCCTGTGAAAACACCTGCGACCACAAAAAGCAACTTTGACCGAAGACATTCGTAGTAAAGCTGGCCTGCACCAAGGAGCCACCATCAAACTGTTGTTGAAATTGAACTTCCGTGACAGCCAAACCTTTGCAACACAGTTGATTTAGTTAAGGTAGTAGAATCGAAACAGCGAAGAGTTCAGAAAAAAAATCAACTGTCTTAAATAGACAGGCTGAAAGAGGAGAGCATCACGCTAGGCTGGTCATTAGTATCCCTGCTGTAATAGGACTCTCATGGTCACAAGGACTAAGTATTTACCTAGTGATCAGCTGGGGACATCTTTGCTGCCACCACTATGTCACCGCCACCAAATGTGCCTCTGTAGGCACCATTTTCAGATCCAGGTGACCTCTCATTCTTGTACCTGGGAGAGGGGCAGGCTGGAGGCAGAATCTTCTCTGAACTGTAAAGTGGTGTGAACAGTCTCAGAAAGATACATAAAAGTGGAAGGGATGGGTGATGGTGCTGAGGCCCTCAGGCCATCAGAATCTGCAGATTTGCATGATTTCTTGGTAATAACCAAATTCAGAAATAGCAACTATCTTCTGCAAAACTCAAACAATCATTGCCGAGTGGAGTCCTGGCTACTCCACTTCCAATTCAGCTCCCTGCTAATGTGAAAGGGAACATCTGGGAAAGGAACAGATGATGGCCCAAGTGCTTGGGCCCCTGCACCCAAATAAAGCACTATTACTGCAGAAGGGAAACGTGTACAAGATTCCCAGGTACACATGGGCAGTGCATGGGCAGGTGAGCCAGCTGCTCTACTTACCATCCCCGATGCCAGGGCTGTTCTGGTGTGATTAGCTCAGTAGCTGTTCTCAACAGTTCTTTTCCTTCAATGTGCATCCTTAAGGTCAACGAGTCTGTATACCCAAACCAAGAAGAAACAGGCTTCATTAGTAGATATACCAGTACCTCCGCCCCTCTCCCCTCCCACCAGGACCTCCAAAAGTCCTCCAGGTATATTTGTACCTTTGACAGTGTAAATAATGCGACTCTGAACACGTTGTACAACCAAGGTTTAGCTCCTTTCCAAGGTTAAACTTCCCTCTAGAAGGGGAGAAAAAAAGTAGAAGTAAGGAGCGGAGTGGACTGGAGTGGAGTGGAGTGGATACCAGCATGGAAACGTGTCATCTGTTGGCAATGCCCAAGTTCAGAGCTTCAGCCCTGACTTCAGACAACACAGGGACCTTGACTTTAACCACAACTCTCACTCACCTGGTGAGAAAGTGGAAAACATTACTTTCTACAACTCTGCAGCCATTTGTTAATGTCTGCCTAGTTCAGTGAAAACGAAAAGTATAAGCTGAAGCATTCTGTTGTTTCTATTCAGAAAAGTAAGGTAACCCATGTGCTAAGTCCCATTTTGAGTCAGAAATTGATGGAAGATATTTCTTGAGAATCAATCTTTGTCCCCAAATACAAATTTATATTGGCAAGTTTCAGCTTATCCAGGGCATATGCACGTATACTTACTAAGTCTTGCACCTACATATACACGTATATGTTATATCCTAATGTTTTGTCCAAAGAAAATTTCAGGGATGGATCTTACATTATATCACCCTCAGTCCCATTTAGCCACTTAGGTCCCAACTGTGCGATCCATGCATTAGGCAGCAGCAGACTTGTGGATATAAATGACAGGGTTCCCCTGCGAGTTGCTTAAGTTTGTGTGTGTGTGTGTGTGAGAGAGAGAGAGTGTGTGAGAATGTGTGTGTGTGAAGTTCTCTTGAATTTTCAAACAAAAGATTTAGAATGTAAGAACTAAGAGAGAACTTGCAAATGTGGCCCTCACTTAATGCTTTTAAGATTTATTCATTTATTTGAAATGGAGAAAGAGAGAGAGAGATCTTTCATTTGCTGGTTCACCCCCCTAAAGAGTCAAGACTGGACCTGGTCAAAACCAGGAGCCTGGAAATCCATTCAAGTCTCCCACATGGGTGGCAGGGGTCCAAGTACTTGACCCAGCTTCTGCTGCTTTCCCAGGTACATTAGCAGGAAGCTAGTTTGGAAGCCGAGCAGTTGGGACATGAATCAGCACTCCATTATAGGATACTGGCCTCTGTGCAATAATGCCAGCCTTGTGGACATCACTTTAGAAAGAGTATCTCCTTTTTCTTAAAAGTGTAGCAAAGTAACACAACATAGGTTTTACCATGGAGAGCATTTTAAAGTATACAGTTCAATGGCACTAAATACATTCTCAATGTTGTGCAACTGTCGGTACTATCCAGTCCTAGAACTTTCTTTTTAAAGATTTGTTTTATTTATTTGAAAGTCAGAGTTACAGAGAGAGAAAGGTAGTGACAGAGAGAGAGAGAAAGAATTTTCCATCCAGTGGTTCATTCCCCAAATGGCTGCAATGCCTGGGGCTAGGCCAGATGGAAGCCAGGAGCCAGGAGCTTCTTCCAGGGTGCACTTGGGCCATCATTTGCTTCTTTCCCAGGTACATTAGCAGGGAGCTGGATTGGAAGCAGAGCAGCTGAGACTTGAACCAGTACCTATATGGGATGCCAGCATAGCAAGCAGTGGCTTAACCCACCATCCCACAGTGCCAGCCCTATCAGAACTTTTTCATAACCCCACACAGAAATCCCATATTCCTTCAAACCTCTCCTTTCTGACTGTAACTGACCTCTTCCTCTGATGCTCTCTGTGACCTCTTGCAACTCACAAAACTGTCCCGCCAAGATCAGCAGCTTGTCTGAAGAGCAGTCAATGCTTGAGGGACCAATGGCAAAGAAAATGTTGTGGGGAATGCAGAAAAACAATGAGAAGAGAGAAAAAGAAATATGAGACCATGATGGTGGGAATGACATCCTCTCCCAGTATCCATTCCGGAGCTCTGCAGGGACTGCACCCTGACAAAGACACCCCCAGATTAAGAGCTACATAGTTCTCACAATAGGAGGGATCTACAAGTTCCTCCATGTTTACCCTGAATTCTGGATGACCAAAAAAGGAAAACTCCATTACCTTAGATACGCTTTCTCCCCATCTCCTTTGTGAAATGGTTTCTTCCCTATCAAAATTTGCATGGAAATTTGCATGAAATTTGCACGGGAAGACTTTATGCCCCCAAGCACAAGCTTGGAGTCATTTAACCAGGACCTTAACAGACACAGGCTCAGCAGTGCCTCTGGGCTTGCCATGGTGCCCAATTTAGTCTAGAAAAGCATGCAAACGATCATGTGCTCAGATAAATAACCTGGTAGGTGAACTCAACCAGTCCTTACTAAAACAGTCAGATCAACAAAGTTCATCATCCCCTCCACTGAAATGACACACCCTGAATGTTACATAATCTGCTGCTAAGGAGTCTTAAATAATCAAGACTGTATACAAATTCGTTCAAGTAGTCATTTACTCGCTCATAATTAAACTGACCATCACTGAAAATCGAATCTGAAACATGGAAAACATATTCCATATCATGGTCCCTGCTGCAACCCCACCCCCAACACACACACACACACATACTTGCTTCACAGGGCGCCAATCTTCCTGATGGAATGGGTTTGGGTTTGCTCTTCTATTGCTTTAATCCAAAACTATACATTATCACAAAAGTGTAAAGCTACTATCCTTGCTTCCAAAATATTTGGTCACTCTATACTAGTCAGTATTACAAGGTCTTACAAATGTCTAAGCTTTGGATTGATAGAGCATGCAAGCTTTTATTTAATGACTCTGCTGATGTTAAAGAGGTCTTCGTTTTCTAAACTTTTCTACTCATTGTAATTAAACAAGTAATACATGAGTACATTCTCATTGTAAGAGACTCACTGAGTATAGAAATAGAATAATCTTGGGGCCGGTGCTGTGGCCAGCTTAACCCCCTGGCCTGAAGCACTGGCATCCCATATGGGCGCTGGTTCGAAACCCAGCTGCTCCACTTCCTGCCGAGCTCTCTGCTATGGCATGGGAAAGCAGTAGAACATGGCCCAAGTCCTTGGTCCCCTGCACCCATGTGGGAGACCCAGAAGAAGCTCCTGGCTCCTGGCTTCGGATGGGCACAGCTCCGGCTGTTGCAGCCACCTGGGGAGTGAACCACTGGATGGAAGACCTCTCTCTCTCTCTGCCTCTCCTCTCTCTGTGTAATTCTGACTTTCAAATAAATAAATAAATATTTTTTAAAAAAGAAATAGAATAATCTATAAACACTCTCCTTATAGAGAATTAACACGTTAACATAATTTGGTATGTCTCTTCTCAATGAGTTTTCCATTTTTATCTATATATGTGTAACATACAAATGTGAGGCTTTAAAAATATGTATATAAACAGGATTCAGTTGTTCAATCAACAGATATTCCCTGGGAGCAGCCTCTGTGACAAGCATGTACTGGGTGATGGGAACATGAAAAATCTAGGCAAGAAATTTAGCAAACCTACAGGTAGCATACTATCAGATAATAATAACCAGTGTGATGCAAATAAGTAAGATAATGGGTTACCCTGAGTCAGTAGTGGGTTTGTTTGTCAGTAGTAGCCAGCATCTCTGAGATGAAATTTGAGTTAAGACCATACTAATGGATTTGTTTCATGACTTATTTTTATCACCTAAAATATGAGATCTTTCTATGTCAGTACATAGTGTTCTATCTCGTTCTATTCTGCAGTCATCCACCATTATATATATATATATATATAAACTTTATATAGAGAAAGATTTTATATATATATATAGATTGATAGATCTCAAAAATTTATTTAGCTATTCTTTAATTGCTAGAAAAATACCTTCCTGACTTTAACCTCTCTTTTACAATCCCAGTCTTAAACTGGTCATCAGAAATGCTATTTATCACACAAGAAAAGCACATAGTATAGGTACATGAGTATATCATGCAGTAGGAATGAAACTCACATGACAGACAATGGCAAATTTAAACATATCACAGGAAGTTATTGAGGCCAAAGTGTGTGTGTGTGTGTATACCAGTGTGTGCATGCATTTGTGTATGTTTACAAGTAATAGACATACATAGTTGACACCTAATATGTTATAGTCAGTAATAATAGATGAGCACCACTTGACACATTTTGCAAATGCCTGACTCATCCTCAAACTCTTACAAGAGCAGAATTCATGGTGAATGAAAACAAAAATTATTTTATTTTTAAGTGTTGAAAAATATGTGTGTCTGGGCCAAGTTTCAAGGGGTTCACAGCAACTATAACCTCTTCCAGTCAACTAGCACACCATTTATTGAAAGCTTTTGGGAGCTATTCTATGCTCATATCTCAATTTTATAAGTTGGTGAAGCAGTAGACATTATTTCAAATGAAAAGACCTTTGTGGTTTTTTCCTTATTTGATGGTTTCATGGAGAAGACTATAATACAGCTTTTTTTTTTTAATCTTTGTCCTCAATCTTTTTTTTTAAGATTTACTTATTAGCCGGCGCCGTGGCTCAATAGGCTAATCCTCCACCTTGCGGCGCCGGCACACGGGGTTCTAGTCTCGGTTGGGGCGCCGGATTCTGTCCCGGTTGCCCCTCTTCCAGGCCAGCTCTCTGCTATGGCCAGGGAGTGCAGTGGAGGATGGCCCAGGTGCTTGGGCCCTGCACCCCATGGGAGACCAGGAAAAGCACCTGGCTCCTGGCTCCTGCCAGGATCAGCGCGGTGCGCTGGCTGCAGCGGCGGCCATTGGAGGGTGAACCAGCGGCAAAGGAAGACCTTTCTCTCTCTGTCTCTCTCTCTCACTGTCCACTCTGCCTGTCAAAAAAAAAAAAAAAAAAAAAAAAAGATTTACTTATTTACTTGAGAAGCATAGTTACAGACAAAGGGGGGGAGGGGTTCAGAGAGAGAGAGAAAGAGAGAGAGAGATCTTCCATCTGCTGGTTCACTCCCCCAATGGCTGCAATGGCCAGAGCTGAGCTGATCCAAAGCCAGGAGCCAAGAGCTTCTTCCAGGTCTCCCATATAGGTGCAGGAGCCCAAACACTTGGGCCATCTTCCTCTCTTTTCCCAGACCAGAGCTGAGAGCTGGATTGGAAGTGGAGCAGCTGGGATTTGAACTGGCACCCATATGGGATGCCTGTGCCCCGGGCAGATGCTTAACCCATTGTCCTCAATCTTACCCTTTTCTAAGAGTTCCTCTTCTTTCTCTCACGTCTCATCAGGGATCACACTGCACACTAGACCTCCTGTAAATCACATGTTTATAAACCCTCACAATTCTCTTCCAGCCTAACATGTTATTCTAAAACCACTTTTCATTATGTCTCCAGTGATCCTACACTTCATCAGAGTTTTGTTTTCTCACAGAGGCTTTGCAGGAGATTTGATATTAGGGGGAAAATTCTCAGTGAAGAAGGAAGAAGCCACAAGGTGGTCATCCGGAAACATTGGAAGCATTCATTTTTTTTTCAGTGCCATTGAATAACTCTATCGTTCTTTTTTTAAAAAGCTTTTATTTAATGAGTGCAATTTTCATAGGTACAACTTTAGGAATATAGCAGTTCCCCCCATACCCACCCTCATACCTCCACTCCCAACACACCTCCTACTCCCTCTCCCATCCCATTTTTCATTTTTCATCATCCCAAGATTCATTTTTAATTAACTTTATATACAGAAAACTAAATCTACACTAAGTAAAAATTTCAACAGTTTGTGCATACACACACACACACACACACAAAACATAAAAAGTGCTGAAAAGACAGAATTAAAATGGATGGAATGTCCAACATGGGAAGCAATCCACACAGCAGACTCATAGAATGACAGTTGCTTTAAGGAACACTCTGACCTCAGAATCAGCCCTTAAGGAATTCAGATGTGGCTGAAAAGCCCATGGGAGCAATTCAGGGATGTATCATTCTTTATCTCCCAGTTTCAGCACACTCTGCCATTTCACTAAACTTGGATTTCTCTTTCCCAGATGTAGTTTCCCAAACCTTTGAAGTTTGACTGGATATGGAAAATCTCTTGCTACAGCAAGTCAACCAGACTGTCACTCTAGACTTCCTGGGTCACCTTTAGCCATCTTAAATCTGTAGTTTAGCTTTTCTAGTCCTTCGTTCATACATAACTCTCAACTAATCAACTCCTTTAAGAGTTACCACTCTAAAGATACAATCGTTTGTTCTATCTAGCACTGAATACATGATCACTATCACAATCATCATGACTACCATTTATTGAAAACATATAATGTGCCAACTTAAAGAACCTATCATTTAGTTAGAGAGCCATTATCACAATAGTAACAAACAAGATTCACCTGTTATTCTATTGAACTTTAAAAACAGGTATTATGACTTTGTTATAATCTACAGAAAATGAAAATAAACAACACCTAGTGCTTAACTATGAAAAACTTACACACAACAGGTGCAAAGTCAATTTGCAAATGTGCAATGTGAGTGATATTCCATCAGAGGGATGAGCATTGTGGTACAGCAGGTTAAGCAGCTATTTGAAACACCTGTATCCCTTTTCAGAGTGCCAGTTTGGGTCCCAGCTACTGTGCTCCTGATTCAGTTTCCTGATAATGTATCCTTGAAGGCAGCACATTATAGCTCAAATGCTTGAGCCCCTGCCACCCCTGAGGGAGACCCAGATGAAGTCTTGGGCTCTTGGCTTTGGCCTGGCTCAGCCCTGACTGTGGCAGACATTTGGGGAGTGAACCAGCAGATGGAAAATATCTCTCCTCTCCCTTTCAAGTATGTGAAAATAAACACATTTTTAAATCTCAAATGAACACTTCTAACAGGTGATATGAGGATTTATAGAAATGTCATTTGACTTGGACTTTTTTGGATAAAAAAGGGAGTTGGGGCCGCGCCGCGGCTCAATAGACTAATCCCCCACCTGCGGCACCGGCACCCCGGGTTCTAGTCCCGGTCGGGCGCCAGATTTTGTCCCGGTTGCCCCTCTTCCAGGCCAGCTCTATGCTGTGGCCCAGGAATGCAGTGGAGGATGGCCTAAATCCTTGGGCCCTGCACCCGCATGGGAGACCAGGAGAAGCACCTGGCTCCTGGCTTTGGATCGGCGCGGCATGCCGGCCGCAGTGCGCCAGTGTGGTGGCCATTTGGGAGGTGAACCAATGGAAGGAAGACCTTTCTCTCTGTCTTTCTATCTCTCTCTCACTATCTAACTAACTCTGCCTGCCAAAAAAGGGAGTTGGGATGATGACAATTAGTTTGGCCAAATTGGAGCAACAGAATGTTCTCTAAATCAGAAGCGCAAATGTTAAACTGCACAACAAAACAGGAGTCATTTTTCAGATTAGCAGATAATTTAAGAAAGCAAAAGTTCATTGTGTGTGTATGTGTATGTGTGTGTGTGTGCGCGCGCAAGAAATAAGGAGCAATACCTGTTCATTTAATTAAATGCGTGATTCCAGAAGCACAACAGTTGTTTTTAAAGATAGATGTATTCATTTATTTGAAAGACAGAGAGAGAGAGAGAGAGAGAGGTCTTCCATCTACTGGTTCACTCCCCCAAATGGCCACAACAGCCTGGGCTGGGCCAGGCAGAAAGCAGGAGCCAGTATGAATGCAGGAGCCCAAGCACTTGGGCCATCTTCTGCTGCTTTCCCAGGCACATTAGCAGGGAGCTGGATCAGAAGTGGAGCAGCTGGCATACAAACCAGCGCCCATATGGGATGCCAGCCTCAAAGGCAATGGCTTACCTCACTATGCTGCAATGCCAGTCAGTACAGTTTTATTTACTCAACAATGAGTTGGATTAAAATGACAAGATTGCTCTTCATCGACAGGTGTAATGAGAAGAGACAGTTATTTACAATGTCCTGCAAAAATAGTAAAAGGGGTGAGCTCATTTGAATTTTAGGCCACACCCCCTGTATAAATAAATAAACTAACATGATCACAAACTGATCCATGGCCTCCATTAGCAACCAGCACAATCGGTCATTCAAGGCTTTACACTGAGTTTCATCATCAAATACCTTAGAGAGGTATTACAGGCTTCCGCAAAATCCACCCAGGGTACAGTTTTTTTGTTTTTTTTTTTTTTTTTTGTCCCTTTGGAGCTAATGTTTTAGAAACCTCTGAAACCTAGTTTGCAAACTGGGGCTTTTTAGGCCGCAAGTTGAGAAAACCAGTCGACATGATTTTAGAGGTTCTTCCCAGTGCAGGACTTCAGTCAATGCCGCCATGGAGACAGTCTGCTTTAATGACCAGCTCAGCTTCAGAATACTCAGCTCACCCCTCCTGGATCACCCACTTCCCACTTTCCATTGTCTTGATGTGTCTGGTCACTTCCTCTGTTCCTGAAGGTCACGGGTCTGTGGGTCCAGAGCCCACAGAGGAATGGACAGATAAGGAAGCCAACAGTTTCATGGCAAATCGGGACGTGCCAGAGGAGGACCATGAACAGAGTGACACAGGATGAACAGAGAAGGGATCCGAGCGTCGCAAGATGCTTTCCAGAGCAGCCAACACTGAGCTGAATAGTGAAGAACAAGCACCTGTTAACCAAGAGCCACAGAAACAACAGGGGCAAAGTCACTGAGACTTGGCAGGAACTGGAACTAGATCAGCATGGCTCATACCCAAGCAAAGTTAAGTCTGTAATAGCCCCAGAAGCCAGGAAGACAAGCATGGTCTAGGTTACAAAGGTTCTTGTTTAATCCAAATATCAAAGCTGATCCCCATGCCTATCCTCTAAGGCAGAGTGTGTCTAATCTATTTATGATGGGATTTTTTAATTGACCCTCACAGTAAATTTATATAAATTGATTTGACTGTTAGCATTTAAAAATCATGAGCTTTAATGCTATAGAAACATTTAGATTTTTGACTTCCCTTTAATTTAAACTTAGAAGACAGCACTGAGATTCCCACTAGTTGGAGCCAAGAAGTACATGGCAGATGAGCCTCCCATGCTCCGTAGACACAATCCCTCTCCCTCCATCTCATCCCCAACTCATTTATGTTACCTGCTTGCACCTTGCAGCTGTCTACATTGGCAAGATCTGCTCTATGCCCTGTTGGTCCAATCAGATACAACTACCTATAGTAAAGAGAAATAATAGGAGCTTCTACATGAGTTGTCATGATTTCAGTGGTTAAACAATCTGTATTTAGTATCAGAAGCCATGGAAACACATAAACAGGCCTATGGAAATGACTTAAGCTAGCCCTCTAGAAGCAAATAGGTCTGCAATTAAATTATCTCAGCAATACAGTGTAGCACCATGTTTATAAGTGAGTTCTATGTGTTAGTTCTAATGACAGACAGCTAAAGAGGAAACAGAAAATTCAGATACAGCAACCTTTCAAATAACCCATTATGTTTTTGTATCACAAAAAAATTACAACATCCCCAGGAATAAATCTAATTAAAGAAAGGCCAAATATTTAAAGAGAAAAGCATGAAAGTATTTAATGACATAAAAGAATACCTAAATAACTCAGACACTTGGTACACTTAGTTGAAAATATTTATTATTATGTGATACCCTACTAACATTTTTGTGGGTCAAAATATTAACAATTTTATATGCTTCAAAAGTAAATGTGATAATTTTCCCCAAATTAGTGTATAAATTCAGTAGAATTCTAGTGAACATTGCAAGCGTATTTTTTTACAGAATTTAACAGCTAATTCTGAAATTCCTACTGAAGTATAAAGAGCAAAGAACAGTCAAGATCACTGTGAGAAGAAGGTATTAGACCATACTAGATAGCAAATGTATTATCAAGCAGTCAAAATATGAACCTTTTGGTACAAGGATAGACAAAGAACTACGTTACTGTTAAGAAATAGAGAATTAGAAATCGTAGCACAAATGTATGGAAACTTAGTATCTGGTTGAACTGGCATCACAACTCGGGGGAAAAATAGATTTGGTAAATGATGCTGAGATCACTGGCTATTTATATGGTAACATTTAGATCTGTACCTCAAACCATACACATAGCCTTCCCCAAAGAAAAATCCATACAGATTACACATCTAAATAAGAAAAAAGTGAACTCTAAATCTTTTAAACAGATTTTATGAAGTATACTAAAGGAATTCTTTATGCCATCAGTGTAGGAGAAGATTTTTTTCAACAAGAAACAAAAACCACAAACTATAATACAAAGTATAGGAGTACCCTTTTGGAACACAGTTGACGCTGCACCCTATATCAGAGTGCCTGAGTTCAATTCCTGCCGCTGTTCCTGTCCAGCTTCCTGCTGATGCACACCCTGGAAGGCAGAGGTGGTAGTTCAAGTGCTTGGGTCCCTGCCTCCCATAGGGGAGATCTGGGCTGAGTTTCTGCCTCCTGGATTTTGCTTGGTCCAACTCCAGCTGTTGTGGACGTTTCAGAAGTGAACCAGCCGATGGGAAATACTTAGCTATCTCTGTCTTTCAGGTAATTTACAGAAATAAACTTTTAACAATATCCAGAAAAAAAATTTCCTCTGTACTCAACATGTGCAGATTTTTTAAAAAACAAGAAAACATTGGCCGGCGCCGCAGCTCAACACGCTAACCTCCGCCGCCGTGCCGCAGGCGCCCGCACCCTGGGTTCTGGTCCCGGTCGGGGCGCTGGATTCTGTCCTGGTTGCCCCTCTTCCAGGCCAGCTCTCTGCTGTGGCCCGGGAGTGCAGTGGAGGATGGCCCAAATCCTTGGGCCCTGCACCTGCATGAGAGACCAGAAGAAGCACCTGGCTCCGGGCTTCGGATCATCGTGGTGCGCCGGCCGCAGCAGCCATTGGGGGTTGAACCAACGGAAAAGGAAGACCTTTCTCTCTCTCTCTCACTGTCTATTCTGCCTGTAAAAAAAAAAAAATATTGATACCTTTTACATCAAAAATGCTTAAGATTTTGTATTTTAAAAATTCACCATAAATAAATAGAACAAGAGGTGTGCAACCTAATTAACTAACAAAGGATTAGCATCCAAAACATACAAAGTTCCCTAACATCACTGAGGAGAAGACAAATAGGCCAATGAAAAAATGAGCAAAAGATATAAACAGGTAAGTCACAAAAGAAGAAGCCTGAATGGTTAATTAAAATTTTCTACCTGACTAGTAATCAGAGAAATGTGGGTTAAAACCACAGCAAGATACCGCTCTACACCCATCATTTCAGTATACTTTCATAAAGTATGATAATATCAAGTGCTGGTAAATACACAAGGAAAGAGAAGCTCTTACTCATTCCTGATTAAATCGTAAATTAATCTACTTTGGGAGACACTTGTATAATACTTGGTGGAGTTAAAAATGGATGTGCCCTCCAATCCCACACCAGAAGACATGCTCATAGCAATATACACAAAACTTTGTCAAGTGCTCACTCAAGCATCCTGTTCAAAGCAAAATAATGAAAATTCTAACTATCCTACAGTAGCTGAGTAGATTTGGTTTTGGATCTGTGTCTTTTTATACAGTAGAATATTATGCATTAGTTTAAAACATATGCTTCAACAAGGAAAAACATAGACATTGTTGCATGAAAAAAAAAGTTGAAAAGGCATACATACCATATGAGCATGTTCATTTATAGTTATTCAACAGACAAAACAAGATTGTATGTTGTTTGTGCATATAAAACCATGCATGAGAGTGATACCAACATCAGGATAGCAGTCCCCCTGGAGAGAGTGAGGGAAGGGATAAAGTATCTAGAAACTTTATTTCATGTAGAAGAAGGAGGAAAAGGAATCTGTAGCAAATGCAGCAAAATGTTGACACACATTTTGTCAATGGTAGGCACATGGGCTACATTTGTTCTACACCTTAAAAAGTGTTTCCATTAACTACAATAAAAATTCAAATTAAACTCAAATAGACCCCTTTTAAGATGGTGTGCTCAACAGGACAGACAGAACCTGTGCCAAAGATCTGGAGTCATCAAGTGATACCAGTAGGTCAAGGTTTAGACGAGAAATTGCAGGAGACAATTACAAATTAAGCAAATTAAGTATGAGAAGACTCGAGGTACAGAGAAAATAATAAGGGAGTAATGTCCATTTTCTAAAAAGATTTATTTATTTATTTATTTATTTATTTATTTATTTGAAAGGCAGTTTGAGAAAGAGGGGGAGGGAGAGGCAGAGGAAGAGATATTCCTTCTGCTGGTTCACTCCCTAAATGGCCACAACGGCCAGGGCTGGGCCTGGCCAAAGCCAGGAGCCCAGAGCTTCTTCCAGGTCTCCCATGTGGGTGCAGGGGCCCAAGGACTTGGATCACCTTCCACTGCTTTCCCAGGTGCATTAGTAGGGAGCTGGATCAGAAGTGGAGCAGCTGGGACTCGAACTGTTGCCTATAGTCCATTTTTTTTTTTTTATGTATATAAAGGAGTTAAGGAGCAAACGGAGAGGATGAGAAAGTGCCCAGTGAGGATGGCGAGTGCCCTGTCTGCCTGTGACGCACCATTGTCTTTGTGCCATTTGTCCAAGTCCATTGTGCAGGCAAATCAGACACAAGAGTTTTGCCCACTGGTTTCGCTCCTACCCCATCCTTGTCCAGCACGGGATGGAAGGAAGAGCCTGGGCCGGATGCTGTTAGCTCATCCGCATCCTTGGGTCCATCCTCTCCCCTTTCGCCGTTGCACGGAAGTAAACTCCTTCAGTGCAATCCAAATCCTCTGGCTGCATTTGTTCATGGTGTGAGCCTGAAGCTGGGGTTTGATCTGCCCTTGGCTGCGGTTCAGATCTCCTGCAGAAGAGCAGTTGTGGGTAGCAAGATGACTGTTGTACTTGATACTGTCAACTCTCACCGCTGTGTCCAATCATACTTCTACTTTCTGTGTTGCCACTTAGACCATATCTTTCACTTTTCAAGGCTTCCAAGCTTTCTTTTAAATTATCTCAAAACTGACCCTCAGAGCAATACCATAAAATAGATAATGAAGCCATTACTTTCATGGTACAGATAGGGAAAGAGCCCCCAGGAGGATAAATGATTTATATGAGGTTACAGGGTAAGGCTCCCATTTTTTCCTATATTCTGGACTTAAAATCTTGGGCCAACTTTGGATTCATGTCTCTGAATTCCTGAAGCCAGTGAGGCACAGATCCCTGTGGATTGTTTCTGCAGAGTGTCTGCTTCCATTTCTTCCTCTCCACTTCCTTTCCCACCATCCAGGCTGGAGGACTTGTCAGTCCCCGGCTGAACTGCAGCTGCTGGGAGCTGGACTTGCACGTGCCGGTCTGCTCGGCTCGGTCTGTCCTGCATTCTCCTCCTAGACTAAACTTCCTGAAACAGCCCCTTCATTGTGTCACTTCCCTGCTCGAAACCTTTCTGGACTCTCTTTCCTTCCACACCGAAGCGGATCTCCTCAACCGAGAGTGCAAAGCTCTCTGTAAGCTGAGCTCACTTATTCCAGTCATCTGCTCAGAGTAGGTGCTTTGGAAATGGAGGGCTGGCCCCACATGGGAGTGCAGGGCTGGCACACATGTGGGGGCGCAGGGCTGGCACCCACGTGGGAGTTCAGGGCTGGCACACATGTTGGGGTGCAGGGCTGGCACCCACGTGGGAGTGCAGGGCTGCCACCCACGTGGGAATGCAGGGCTGGAACCCACGTGGGGGTGCAGGGCTGGCACACACCTCCTCCTCAGAGCTTTCCTAACCCTGAAAGGCCTCCTCACATTCCAGAACCCATGGCCCTCTTAACCTCCTTTATTTTCTTCATAGACTTTATTGCTACCCGAAGTCACGTTATTTGTTTGTCATTCTGTAAAAGCAGAAGTTAAGTCCTTGGCGGGCAAGATTTTATTTGCTTTGCTGATTATTCTCTCACTAGTATCTACAGTTCGTATATAATACATAGTGGGAGGTCAACCTATTTTTCACATAAATGAATGAACTATAAAAAAGAAATCCACTTAAAAATAACTAAAGGACCATCTAAGAAGCGAGATTGTAGGTGTTTGGGTTTATCATTTTTAAAACATTTTATCTTTTATACTTTCAATTATTATTCAATTTTTATATTGAGTATATCTTTAATAATCAGAGAAAATGAAAACTATTTAACTAAAAAAATAGCCAACCAAGTGGTCTGGCCTATTTTATCAGCGTTCCTCAACAAGTGCTCAATGCATGTTCATTTCAACATTAAGCATTCCTTACTCATCTCCTTCCTTGCCCAGACTTTGCACTTAACTGAGTATGCTATGCTACATTTATTCATTCTCGATCATTAAACGTTTTGTTGGATGTGTATGTGTGTGTATGTGTGTGTGTGTGTCTGAGACAGAGTGTATATGTGTGCATTTGATATACATTAATTTTCCCTCCTCAGCAGATACCACATCCCAGCCCTCCGCACAAAGTCTCTAATGCAGACTGGAGACCTAGTAAATACTCAATAAATACTTGTTGACAGTAGCAGGTGTGTAAGCTCCTAGGTGTTGAAATCTTTCAGGGATCTGGAAACTCCTGGGGCTCCTTCCCTAACCCGTGCCTTATAGTAGTACGTTAAGTCCATGCTTGCTTTTACTATGTGTCATGCACCTGCCGCTCATGTTCTCCTGCATCGGGTAGGAGATGTTTCATTTTTATCCTAACACGAGGAAACCAGAGCTTAGAAAGGTTAGGTGACTTGCCCAAAGTGACAGATCCTGACGTGGTAAGTAAGGAATGGATTCAAAGCCAGCCCATGCTCTTTACAACTCTGCCACATGGTTGCACCAAACAACATGACAAACGAAACACGGCTGCCTCTGACTCATGGGCCATAAACGGCTTGCAGTCCAGATGCAGCCCTCGGTGAAGCGACTTAGCCACGTGGACTCTCAGGGTCCTGGTGTGTAAGAGGGAGACAGGGTGGGGTTCTGAATGCTGAGGTAGGAATGGTGAGGTTGTGGGCAGGGCAAGTGCTGGTTCTCACCTGCTGGATGTGTGCCGTGCTTGAGGCTGGCTCTGGCCGCTCCCCACACTTGGCAGACCTGCATCTCCAAAGCTGGAGGTCCCAGCTCTGCCGGGTGGTGAAGGTGTTAGCAGAAAGCCTGGACAGAGGGCAAACAAACAATGCAGCCCTGGCCCAGCTTACCCGGAGTGGAGCTCGGATTTCCTTGTCTGAATGCATAATGATAGGAAGAAGGTTGTGTTACAGAAGGAGCTGTCTTTGTTTGTCATCCAGGCCCACTAATCTAAACATCTCTCACTCCTCAGGCATTATTTTAGGACCAGGAAGCAGCACGCTGTTTATTGAAAGAGTCACTCCAGAGGATGAGGGCGTCTACCAATGTAGGGCCAGCAACCAGAAGGGCTCCGTGGAAAGTTCGGCATACCTCACCGTGGAAGGTAAACAGCCGCCGAGCAGAGCAACAAGAAACTGCTCAGACACCTATTTCCCTGTTTGTTTAACTTCCTACCTCCCGGTCTCCTGCTGCCCGCTCCAGCCTGTTCCTCTCCCTGACCTCTTCCTCCCCCTCTCCCTGTCCCTCTGGGAGGCAGCTGTCTGGTTCTGTCTGGCAAGACAGCAGGTGAAGCCACCAGTGGGCTGGCCATCCTGAGCCTGTGAGCCGAACACAGCCTCGGATGGAGCAGTAGCTCCTGCTCACAGGGTGGATGCACCAACCCACGCAGAAGGGCCAGGGCCCTCTGCCCCTGACAGCAGCAGGGCCACGACCTGAGTTATCAAGGCCAGATCCAGAGAGGGTCGTACCCCCAAATCAGCCAGGCTGTAGGGTGGCAGGGAGGGGGAGACGGGGAAGATGGGCAGAGGACCCTACAGCACTTAAATGTGTTCCTTGTTTTCCCTTTTCTGATTCCCAGAGGTAGGTAGGTGTGTGCTGCTCTCCCCGTATGTTTCCGTAAGCTAGGAATTAACATGACGTTGTCTGCAAAGTATTATCAAAGAGGGAACAACACATAATAAACAGACCACATTTAAGAAAAATATTCCAAATGCTTCCTCTTTATAGGCCTCCGTTTGTTGAGCAGGAAAATACAAGGAAGCCTAGTCCAGCTCTGCCAATGGACATGTAGCTTCTGTTCAGTTCCGGGGGTGGGAAACAGCCGGCCCACGGGCCATATAAGGCCTGCAAAAGCATTTGCTCTGGTCCTGCCAAGGCAACCCCAGGTGGGACTCAAAATTTACTAAATCTGTAGCAGGCTCATTTTAAAGTTGATAATTTTGCATGTCCTACTAATGATGTTATAAATGCCCAAATGGCCCTGGGCACAAAAAAAGGCTCCCCACCACTGTACCTGAATTTCAATTTTCCAGTGCTAGTAATCATCCAAGACTGAAAACTTCCAACTCCATATAATAGCACGTTGATGCTTCTCATGTGAGTATCTATGGGCTACTGAGGTTTGACACGAAGAGCTGGAGCTTGTTCAGCCACCTGTCTCAGCATACGCAAGTCTTTCTAGCAAAAGAAATAGGAAGAAAGCAACATAGTTGAGTTCTCTCGTCTTGGGAACTTGTGCTCCTTAGAGACTGTAACTCTGAGAATTCGGCCTCCTTTAAGACAGAATAGCATCCTCACTCTTTTACAGGGAAATGGTTTTACTTTGTTACAATGTTCATTTTTGTCTGTTTGAAAGGCAGAGTAGGGAAGAAAGAGAGGGAGGAAGAGAGAGATCAATCTTCCGTCCACTGGTTCACTTCCCAGATGGCTACAACAGCCAGATCTGGGCCAGGCCAAAACCAGGAACAACTCCACCCAGGACTCCCACATAGGTGGCAGGAACCCAGACACTTAGGCCATCATCCCCTGCTGCCCAGGGTGTGCATTAGCAGGGAGCTGAATTGGATGCTAAGGAGCCAGCGCTTGTACAGCCACTCCAATATGGGATGCAAGTGTCTCAAGCAGTGGTTTAACCCACTATGCTACAGTGCCAGCCCCATGGGAGATGATTTTAGAGAAACTCCTGGAAATCTGAGACTACTACAAATTGGTTCTTTCAGAAAAAGTAAAAGAGTAGCATTTCTGTTTGTCTCCCAAATAATCCTTATTTCAAAATAGTGTTTGAATTCTTCTGTGTGTACACAGAGGAAACAATTAAGTGAGCCTCTCTCCTCATCACCCCCTTTCTACAAAGGATTCCTGATTTTTTTTTTTTTTTTTTTGGACAGGCAGAGTGGACAGTGAGAGAGAGAGAGAGACAGAGAGAAAGGTCAGCACCACGCCGATCCGAAGCCAGGAGCCAGGCGCCTCTCCTGGTCTCCCATGTGAGTGCAGGGCCCAAGGACTTGGGCCATCCTCCACTGCACTCCTGGGCCACAGCAGAGAGCTGGATAGGAAGAGGAGCAACCGGGACAGAATCCTGGTTGCTAGCCCCGACCGGGACTAGAACCCGATGTGCCATCGCTGCAGGCGGAGGATTAGCTTATTGAGCCGCGGCGCTGGCTGATTCCTGATTTAAAAAAAAAAAAAGATTTTATTTATTTATTTGAGAGGTGGAGTTACAGACAGTGACAGGGAGAGGCAGAGAGAAAGGTCTTCCATCCTCTGGTTCACTCCCCAAATGTCTGCAACAGCCAGAGCTGTGCTGATCCAACGCCAGGAGCCAGGATCTTCTTCCGGGTCTCCCATGCGAGTGCAGGGCCCAAGCACTTGGGCCATTTTCTGTTGCTTTCTTAGGCATGTTAGCAGGAAGCAGGATCAGAAGTGGAGTAGCTGAGACTGGAACAGGCTCCCATGTGGGATGCTGGTACTGCAGGCGAAGGCTTAGCCCACTATGCCACAGCACCGGCCCTACTGATCTATCTTTTAACAAGGACTTTGGATGTGGTCCTTAGGGTGTGGCTGCATCAAGCCAGGGAGTAGAGAGCAAGGAGGCATTCTTCATCCTCAGATCAAGGAGTATTTTCTGGTGCAGGCATTGTGGCGTAGCAGGTTAAATGGTGCTTGGGATGCCTGCATCCCGCACGGCAGCACCTGTTCTCATCTCAGCTCCTCCTCCCGTGATCCCATCTCCCTGTTCACATGCCTGAGAAGTAGAAGATAATGGCCCTTAGTACTTGCATCCTTACCACTCACGTGGGAGACCAGGATGGAGCTCCTGGCTCCTGAATTCAGCTTGGCCTAGCTCTGACTGCTGTGGCCATTTGGGGAGTGAACCAGCAGGTGGACTCTCCTCTCCTCTCCTCTCCTCTCCTCTCCTCTCCTCTCCTCTCCTCTCCTCTCCTCTCCTCTCCTCTCCTCTCTTCTTTCTCTCTTCTTTCTCTCTCCTTTCCCTCTCCATCATTCTGCCTTTCAAGTAAATAAATAAATCTTTTAAAAAAATAAAAGGCATTTCCTTCATAGCCTTGCAATAACCACATAAGAAACCTATAGCAATTAGGAACCTCTAGCAAGGTCTAACATGAGTGACCTCATTACAAGGTCAGGTCACAGCCATCCTAGATGCAAACTGGACCCCTTTCTTGGACTCCCCCACTCCCCCATCCCTGGCTGCCTCCGCTGGCCTTAGAAGAGAACATGGGTCAGCCACTGCTGACTGCTTAGGTGCTCTGGTGTGAAACAGATATGTTTGTGCAGAGAGGCCCTCCTTTCCCACCAGGCTGATCTGGCTTCCTCGGGAGCCCCCCGGCTTCAATTGCGCTTTAGGACATCTGTGTGTGCCTTCCGCCTACCGGTCTTGACCATCGCCCTCCTGTCTGCTCTGAGTCTGCTTTCCAGGATGCCTGAGGTTCTCCTTGCACTGCCCGGGGCCAGAGCAGTGGCACTGGGGAGGGTCCTGGACTGGATTCCAATGCAGGGCTCTGGCCATTGTTCATGATGTGACCACAGCCTGGGATGTCTTCTGTCCAGGCTCCATCCCCTATTCCAAACAAGCCTCCCCCTCACGGCCAGCCTCCAGATGAGCTGCCAAGTCACGTACTCACTTGCTGCCTGGCTCTCTCACATGCTGATTTCAGGATCATCAGTCAGAACTGATTTTCTTCTGCCTTTTGTCATGTCAGCATCAATGTGCTTCTCTTCCCTGCTGAGCTGCAAACTTTTTGAGGCAGGAACTGTCTGCTGTATCTTGGTACTCCACAGCATGCCCACGAAGCACATGTAGTTAGTACTGTAACTGCAGGCTCTGTGCAAGCTTAATTTTATGAGAATCCTAAGTAAATACACATAGTCATTATCCTCAGTGTACGGATGGGCAAATGGAGACCCAAGGACATTGAATACCATGCCCAGAGTCTCACAATGAACACACAGTGAGGCTGAGACTTGAGTCCACATCAGAGTGAATATTGGAGTAGCCCCACCTCTGCTCTTGCTGAAGTGCTATTGGCAAGGTCTGATGATAAATCAGTCTTTTGAAGTCTTTCTCTTATCCTGCTGTTTTGGTTTTCTCTCTCCATGCCTCTACACTTCCTGTGGGGACTCCTTTTCCCACTAAGTGGTTTACTGTTCTGAAAAGTCGATCAATGTCCAGGCTACTGCCTCACGGATCATTTCTGAAAGTGTCTGTCAGCCTGAATCAGTTGCTCCGGAGGAAGGGAAGAGTGTTCCCCCAGGGGCGGATGTTCTGACCCTTACCCTTCCTGGCCTCCTCTCTCAACCTCCCAGCTGGCCTGTCTACTTCTCCCCTTGCCCTCCTCCAACTCACCCCCCAAACTAGAGGAATTTTGTTCACCATCTAAGCTTAGGATGTGTGTCTCCCCAGCTTGAAATCTTGCACTAGCTCCTGGTGGCCTAATATGTACCTCCAGCCTCCTCCACCCCCTCCCCACCAGCCCAAGGCCTCCTGAACACATCGGGCTCCTCATGGCCTCTCTGCCTTGGCCGTCTCTCCCTGGTGTCCGGCCAGTTCCATCCCAACTCGTTCTCTTCCTGGGCATTCCCACTGATCCTTCAAGACTCACTCTTGCTCTCCCATCACTCTCCTTTTTGTCTGTTGGTTATTTCTATTATTTTTGTAAAGATTTACTTATTTAAAAGGCAGAATTACAGAGAGAGAAAGAGAGAGAGAGAGAGAGAGAGAGAGAGAGAGAGAGAGATCTTCCATTTGCTCGTCTACTCCCCCAAAATGCCATAATGGCAGGAGCTGGGCAAGCCAAAGTCAGGAGCCTGGAGCTCCCTCTGGTTTCCCACGTGAGTGCAGGGGCCCAAACACTTGGGTCATCTTCAGCTGCTTTTCCAGGCCCTTAGCAGGGAGCTGTATTGGAAGTGAAGCAGCCGGGTCTTGAACTGGTGGTGCCCATGTGGGATGCCAGTGTTGCAGGTGGTGGCTTAACCTGATCCACCACACCAGCCCCTGGTCCCTGTTCTTATACCTGGCCTCCCATAGCACTGATTTCCGTTGTTCACCGTTCGTTTTTCTATCCCAGAGTGCTCCATCAACAGTTGTTAGGTTGACCTATTTAGAAAACCACTATTTAATGTCAGAAAAAGAAAACGCACTACTACATTGTGTAGGGTGATAGAGATAAGCCACATCCAAGTAGTTAACAACTTATTTATTTGCTTGGGTCCCTGCAGGATATGGGGATGAAGGCTAGGATCAGTAACCTCAGTGTGCTTTGAAAACCCAACTGAGAGAAGATTCATGTTTACGAGCCTTCAAAATTGTCTGTATTTCCCATTTCTCCCCTTCCCTGCAGGGAGAGAAGTATATCAGTTTTTGAAACACCAAGTGAGTGTGTAATCACACGGCTGCGATTTCCTGTGGCATGATTTTCCCATTGGGTACATTAATAAATTGTATGCTTCTTTCCCTTATTAAAAAAAAATGAAGAAAAAAGATTAAGGTGCTCATGAGCCCAATCGACATTTTGAGCCCCTCCCCAGGGTGTAGTAGAAACACGAGCTGATAGAAAACAGGCTCCACAAAGCTACTGACAGAGGGCAGCGGAGTTCACAGGCAGAAAAGGATGTGGAGGGGACTTGACCTCCAGAGGCGGTCTTGTAGGACGCTGCATTGGCAGGAAATGGCAAGACAGCGAGTCTCGAGTCAGCTTTGACTCTTCTACCTGGATATTCCCCTGGGCGATAGCGAAGTCTAAATAATTCCAAACGTGCCCAGTGGCTAGTGCATCAGGTTTTCTGTGGAGCGAGTACTTCTGACTCAGCCCCTCTTCCTTCATGTGGCATTAATCTTCAGCGTCACTTAGGGAAATGGCACCACTTGCAAGGTAGCTGTGGACACATTAGGGGGCTTCAGAAAGCTCATGGAAAATGCAATTAAAAGGGAACTTTATTTTGCTACAAAACCCTTTTGAAACCCAGGCATAATTTTTCATAAAATCTGTTCTTCATGCACTTTCTAAAGCTTATTTATATGCTCACGATTTCAGTTTTTTGCACCAAAATACGCCTTTTAATGACTCTGTTTTCCATGAACTTTTTGAAGTACCCTCACCTGTATGACTCCTTTTTACCTATTAGTGGCCTTAACTGCTATGCTTTTTGAGTTCTCGTGTCTACTTTCTGTCATTTGTCAGCCTTCTGCTTGCTTGCTTTTGTCATTTCCTCTCTAATATTGGCTGTCTCCCACCTGTTTGCTTAAAATTTATGGTTAATGAGAAAATGGATTGCCTGATTTGCAGCCATGAACCATACCTGGAGTCCCATGCCCGTGTACAAAAGCAGCATACAGAAATGAACCATGGCCTGGGTAGAATCGTGCAAGTCTGTGAGGATAGTTAGTCTTAAAAAAAAAAAGGAGACAACCCAGGGGAAAACATGGCTGTTTTGTTCTCAACGCCTAAGGTGCTATCTGATGGAAGAGGCATCTAACTCCTCCTTTGATGCATCAGAACCAAGGAAGGGCAATGGAGGAGAAGTTTCTGGGTGGGGGGTTTTGGAGTCATCCCAAGGATCCGGTTTGTGAACAGGAAGAGTTTTTGGAAGTTCATATGACATGCATCTGAAGAAAGCCTGCACGTGGGAGCCAGCTGCAGGATCTTAAAGTACTTGTGGTTCACTGAATAAAAACTGGATCCTTGGCTGCTGCTCTTGAAAACGTGCCTGCCCAGATATGTTATAGTTGAACTTGGATACTGGCTCTCGAGCCACAGCCATTCTTATCAGCCTGGTGCTGCCGAGTCTGCCAGTTTTGGAGTTGCTTTCCTGCGAGGTGCAAGTGGACCCTCTACACTGACCCAGCTTGTCCAGCTGAGTTTAGGAAATGAAAACCAGGCAAACGAGTTGTGGCTATGTTTAACAGATTTAAAGAGGGTCACGAATTAGCCAGGAAGGAAACCGTCTGCTCTTTTTATTTCCCTTGAAAAAAGATTCGTATGCCCACAGATAAAACAATGTGTTATTTTGGTATCTGAAAAGGATGCATGGACCATGGAGTCCAAGTGGTGTCCTTAAATAATCACAGGTCTTGTTTGGTTTGGACAGAGCGTGAGCATGAGTGTGGCACACGTGGGGCTCTCAGAGGGGAAGCTGCAATGTCAAAACCGGCAACCAAGCTGTTAGTCACCCAGATCATTTCTGAAATTAATGTAACATGCAATGGGACTGTCACCTCGGAAGTCTGGCAATGTTTTCATCCAATTTTATCATCATACTGCAAGTAATAGCCACAATACACACAAGAGCATTCCCGGGCGAGGTGGAGGCCTAGCACTCAGTAGCATTGTAATTACCCAGGAGAAAATAGCTTGAAGAAGCACAACTTCAGTTTTACACACTTTCTGGAGATGATGGACGCAAAATATGGCAGAAGGCACCAAGGCTTGCCCTGGCCCTGCAGTCTTGATCTTTGACGTGAGGGTGCTGGTGTGACATGGCGGTAGTCTGCCACAATAACTGCACATCAGCCCTCCCTTGAGGCTGCGTTCACCTGTAGGAAGTACAGAACGTAGAGGTCTGTGTTCTCTAGTAAAATTCCAGGAGTCGAGACTGGAAGAGGCTCAAAGAGAGCAGAACTGTGTGGGGTTTCCAGCCACTGCTTTCCATCAGCAGCTCTCAGCTCCTGTTCCTGTGACCTCTCTGATCCCTGAGTCTTCTAGACTTTGGCCCTCCCCTTCCTGAATCCTGCCCCCCAGCCCCCTCCCGTGGCCCTCCTGGCACAGAGGAAGGATGTGGTACAGTCATTCGCAGGAACACGCTGGGGATTGATGTTGCTGCTCGCTTGGGTGTTGGCAATTCTGAAGGGTTTCCCAAGCACAGAGCAGTGCTCCCAGCAAGTGAGCTGGCTGCTTGCTGATTCCACACAGGATGACTGGGGGATGGGACACGCATGCCTTTTTTACTTCCAATCTAAACAATGACATAAAGCTGGCCTGGATCACAGATTCAAAAACTGGGTGGAATTCCATTTAGAGTGGCTTGAGCTTTTCGTAGATAGTTTCTGTGACAAAAACATTGATTCAAACTCAAACTACCTTAATTCCTCCTGTGGGAAGCAGATAGCATGAAACTGAGTAGGGGACCGTGGACTTAGCCTTGGTGAACTTGGTGTTAGGTGCTGTGCAGGCTGGAGACTATGGCATTATGTCTTATGGCTACAAAACACGCAAAGCACTGTTTTAAGCACATAGCATGCATCACCCTAGCTAATTTTTGCAATAATTCTGCAAGGAAGTGCAGTTATTTAAAAGTGTAAATCTATGCACAGAAAGGGTAAATGACGTGTCTAGGGCTGCACAGCTCGGAAGTGGCAGAGCTGAGAACTAAAGCCATGTTGAACAATTCCGCTCTATTATCTCTCAATTATGTGATAGCAGGAATATCACGGTTAAGAGGACCCACTCAGGGAGAGCATTTGGCCTAGTGGTTAATATACTAGGTAGCATACTCATGTCCCACGTCAAAGTTCAAGTCCCAGCTCTGGCTCCTGACTGCTCCTGCCGCCCATGGAGGAGGCCTGGGTTGCATTCCCGGCTTCGGTCTCTGCCCAGCCCTGGTTGTCATGGGCATTTGGGAAGTGATCCAATGGAAAGAAACTGCCTGTCTGTCTTTCTGCCTCTTTAATAAATAAATAAAAGTTAAAAAGGGAAAAAGAAAAAAAAAGATCCACTCTGAAGGTAGGTGGCTTACTGCTCATGAACTGTACAGCCTTTGGCAAGTTAATCACATTCCTGACGTCCAGGTTTCTCCTTGTAAAATGGGAATGTTAATAATGGTATTCCCACCCTTATAGGGTGTGTTGTAGGATTAACACATTTAAAGCAATGCCCAGTGTACAATAAAAACTTCATACGTGTTAGCTAACATGAATATCCCAAATCCCATTTCAGCACAACTTTCGATATTCTACTTACTTCAGGTCTTAGTGAATTTCCCAAAGAGAGTTCCAAACCACAGAATTCCCCTGTGGCTTAAAGATCTCACGAGTTATAATAAAGACACATTACAGAACTAATGTTACATTAGAACGGTATTTTGTATCTGCCTAAAATTATTTTTGAAAATGTACTTCAAATTAGATTTGAATCCATAATTTCCACACACAGTTTCAAATTGGTGTACACACATTCCTAAAAAGCTTCACAAACAGTCACAAAGGCTTGCAGGCCAGTTTTGATATTTCAGTAAGCTTTAGCGAGCCCACATCATAAGGTTAGCTGGATCACTAGCTACTAGGACAGGAGGAAGCAGCATTGTTGATCAGCCCGTGTTGATCAGGAACTCTAGCGGTCAGGTCTAGTTGGCTCTGACTAATTTGCTTTTATCCACACATCAATTTTGATTGAGACCCTCTTGGCCAGTGCTAGAGATATGAAATTAACACTGACTATCTATTTTTAATGGCCACAGAAAAATTGTAAATTTTATGGGGTATCATATGATGCCTTGATACATGTGCACATTATACAATGTTCAAATCAGGGTAGACATATCTATCTCCACAAACATTTATCATTTCTTTATGATAAGAACATTTAAAGTCCTTCCTTCTAGTTCTGCTTCTCTTTAGAAAAATGTACAGTATATTGTTATCTAGTCACCCTACTGTGCTGGAGACCCCCACAACGTCTCACTGCTGTCTAACAGTAACTCAGTATCCGTTCATCAATCTCCTTCTCTCCCTTTTTTGAAGGTCCCAATAAGTTGGGGCCCCTATAAATTGTTACCCCACATTAAAATAACAAGCAGACCAGAGAATAGCACCTACACCACCCTGCAGTGCCAAGCAAGTTTCTTGAGGCAGGCACAGCTCAGCTGTCTGCAGAAATTACAAGTACCTGAGCCAAAGTCAGAGAAAAGACAAATTGTGATGCGTGCAGTCTGTTTTTCTGAAGACAAAAATTATTTGAGGCCCAAAAAGTGACAAGGAGGAAAAAAAAGTAAAGGGGATGGGAGGGTTTGAGAGAAGGGGCAGGGAGGTAAGGAGAGAAGTCGAGGGCACCTTAAACATTTAGCTAGCACCAGGTTTACCCATTTCACCTGGGAGATAGGGGCTGTTACCCGTTTTGTAAGATTAAGGACACTGAGACATTGAGTCCTGGGTCACAGTGCTCATAGGGTCACATGAGGGCTCCCTACCCTTTCCTGATGAAACCTGTGCTCAGTCCCTAAGTGAAGCCAAGCTCTATGGCCAAGGGGCCCTGGTCTTTCGTTTAAAGTGTGTATTAATCAACTTTCCATCCCTATAGTGAAATGCCTCAATAAGACTAACTTTGTAAAGGAAAGAGGTTTATTTCAACCCATGGTTCTTGAGGGCCACAGCCCAAGATCAGGCAGCCCCACTGGGTCAGCCTCTGGTGATGATGTTCTTGCTGGCAGAGTCCCCAGGTGCACAGGCATCATGTAGCAAGAGACATGGAAGGTGTGCCAGTCTATGTCTGTCTATGTGAGGTCTCGCTCTTCCAGCCACAGAGCTGCCAGGATCCAATCACAGGGACATCACTCCCAATGACCTGATCCAATCAATCATTTCCCAAAGGCCCCACACTTAAAGACCATAACTGGAGTGGGTTTCCACCCCTCAGTGCCACTAACATCATAAGACTTTGAGGAGTACCCTCTGTGTGAGTTCAGGAATCAGATCATAGTCAAACCATAGCCAGGTATTTCCTTGACTTCTTGAGAAACTCTACCTGGTTATATCATATGAGCTGAGAATTCAGTGTGGTACCACACATTGCCTCATGCTGTGGCTGGTGAGCTGCTACATATTATGCAGCCGAGGCCACACACTCAGAGATCTGCAGTGGCCAGGAGAAAGGCTCAGGCCACTGAAGAGCGGCAGACCCTGTAGCCAAGGCACACTGCCCCTTGGAATCCGGTCTATCCCTGTGGGGTGCCTGCTCTTCACATTGCAAGAGGGTTGGGACATGGACACGGAATGTTCCAGACAGTAGGGTCAGCAATCTATGATAGAAGCCACCATCACCAAACACTCTTCAAATCAGCCACATGTGTGTCAGTATCCCAGATAAAAAATAGTCTTGTGCTGTGTCCTGACATTGGCCTTGGACACATCATATGGGAGTGATGTCCCCGAGACCCAGCACTAATTCCTTGTTATTGTCAGATTCTACCCACATCAATGCTGGGCTCTCTTCCCCCACCCTGTGCAGCTGGGCTGCTTCATGCCCTGAGCGCATCAGCTGTCACCAGGGGCTGGAGCTGGGTCCTAACCAGCCTGCTGTACAGATGCTTGGCCACCTAGACCACACCTACGAGCTCCTTTGAATCTCTACCCCCGGCTTATGACTGTCCCAACAGCCAGTTGTCAAACAGACAAGAGTGCAGACCCTGCAACAGAGAGTTCTTCAGAACTCTAGGGGAAAATGCATCGGTTTTGATGCAAAAAAATCTTTTCTTCCACACGCAGATTTTTTTCATAATACATATTTCCAAAAACTTTTTTGAAGGCCTCTCATACGTATGGACTTCAAGTATTTTTCACACCAAAATAAATGTATCTGTTCATTCAATTTTCTTTGTGTACTGTAAAAGTCGATCTTTATTTTATGGAAAGTCATACTGCATAGTATTAATCAGAAATAGATCCTTCCCTTCTAATACATGCCCATCTTGAAGATGTTTTCTAATGAGCTAATTCCTTAAATGTGTCAGTGTTTGCACACAAACACATTTGGTCCCACTGAAAGGAATTTCGTTTGAGTAAGGACTATGGAATTAGACTTTGGGGCTCAACTTCCTGCCCTGCGGAATGCAATGGGAAAGTTCCCACAATCAGAGGGGGCCTCTCTCGGCACATTCCATGCGGGAAGCATGTGCAGAGCTTTGTGTAGACAGCACCGTGTCTCGAGATGCTATCAGTCTCCCTGCCGGCCAAAGGCCATTGTGCCTTGACCAGGTCCCAATCAAATGCCATAAAACCTCTCTGTGCGTGCTCACGCGTGCGACTGTGTACAGCAAAGAAGCATTAGACTTCACGGGGAAGGGGATGAAATCCAAACTCAGAGGAACCTGCACTTCCGGCATTGCCGTGGTGAGGCTAGCTGCCGAGAGAAAGGGGTTATCATCCTTAGAAACTTCTCTAAGGAAGTTGTTCTCAGGCTCAAGATGTTCAAGGGAACTTAGCCACAAGTGGGCAAAACAGCAAATGAAGCCCATTTGCAAATCCATCCGACCGCTCCTTTCAGGATGCCTGCCACTGCCAGGCACTCTCTGGACACTGGAGATGTGAGCTGTGACCCCGGGGGTCATGATCCTGCATTCTGCAGTGTGGCTCAAAACGTTCAGCACACGCATCAGTCCAGATCTGAATACCACAGCACCACCCACACCCCTTCCCCTATCACAGGGTCCCAGCCCCTAGAACAAATCTGGGACATGGGTGCTCATCCACATGTTTATTGAATTAATAGAGATTTTACCCTCAACTCTTTGTGAAAGCTTATTCATCAGAGACAGATAAAGCAAAACATAGTTTCTGCAGCCATTCACCAAGTCCAATGGCCAGCGTGAATACAATAAATGTGATGTGTGGTCGCAGGCTCCAGGAATTTTGCATTCTGGGAGACAAAGCATGGCGGTGTCATAGGGCTGGTGTATTTAAGAGATGACAAGTATTTTGATGGGACTGGGGCCAGTGGGGAGACAGCAGTGGATGAAGCGGAAGAGATATTCAAGATTGGGATCTGGATTTCTGTGCTGACAATGATGAGAGTATTGAGGTTGAGGAGTGCAAGGAATAAATTTGTGCTCTGGCGAGAACACTGTGGTTGCAGAGGTGGAGGTGAGCCTGGTGCAGGTGAGGAGGCAGTAGCGCTGGGGCGGGAGAGGTGGTGACAGTCTCATGAACCGTGGAAGTCCAATGGGCAGGACTTGGTGATGGACGGGACAGAGAGCAAAATGTCTCTTTCCCTTCCAGACTAAGAATGCTCTGGCCTCTAGGAAGTGATTAATATGCTTGTGTAGAAGCTGACGGGATGAGAGAGGAGGAAGTGGCATGCCATGGAGGGTTCAGTAGTTGGTCATACGTGCAGCGTCAGTCCCTGGGCGACAGTCACAACCCCCAACTCGCAGGCTGTGTGCCTGCAGCAAGAGGCTTTCTCTCTCCGTGTCTCAGTTTCCTTCAGAAAGTGGGAATAAGCTGCTCGTAGGGCTGCTGTGAGTCCTGGATAAATGAACCACTGTCAGTCCACAGGAGGGCCCTTGGGATAGAGAGGGCTTGCTAAATCTACCTGTTTGAGTGATTGCTATGATTGGGGTGGGGAAGTTTCCCACTCCTGCAACATTGCATCTGAACCATGCACACAGATGCTCAGGACCTTCGATGGCCTTGCCCATTCTGTGTCTTCTCCCACACTATTGGGAGTGCCCTATTGTTTCCAGGTCTCTGTCATAATTTATCCTGTTCCCTCTCCCTGCCTTCATCTCTTCACTGGAAAATCTGCTTCCAGTGCCACCTCTTCCAAAAGCCATCAGTTACCCTCCATCTCCCAAGTTTTATAGCAGTCAGTTTCTTTGCATTTGCCTCCTATCTCGGAGGTAGGCTTGATTGGGCTCCTTGAGGGTGGCTACCCTCGCTGACTCTTCTCCCGTCTCGTCCAGCCCCTAACCTGGCCCCTTCACTGACATGAATACAGTAAATGTGATGTGTGGCCGCAGGCTCCAGGAAGTTCGCATTCTGGTAGACAAGCATGGTGGTGTAGTAAGGCTGGTGTATCTAAGAGAATTAAAACAGCCCTCCAGATGAGCCTCGTCTGTGAAATTGGGATATTACGGCTGACTCTCTCACTGGGTGGATGTGAGTGCGTGGCACTTAATAAGCACTCAATAAATTTCATCTTTATCCACATCTTCACTTCTAAAACTTTTCGCTTGCCCTCAGCCCATCCTTCTATAAACGTCGGTCTCGTGTTTACAAAAGTAGAGGATGAGGCATTGCTACACACGCCCTGGGAAATCGTGCACTGGAATCGTCATGGCGGGAAGCTCTGCTCTGGCCCACTGGGGCATTCCTCTGCAAATTCCAAAGAGCCTCCTCCCCGGAGCCATCAGCTGGACTACATTGGGCCTCTCCTTTCTGGTCTTGGAGGAGCAGCCCTCAGCTTTTGATCTCTGTGTCCCTGGGAAATGAGGTGGCTTCGAAGGACCCCGTACTGCCCATACCTCTTGCCCTCCCAGCACCTGCAGGCTGGCAGTGAAGAGATCATACAGCGCCCAGATGCGCGGCATAGGATGGGGCTGCTTTTCCCTGGCCGTTCCGAAAGCAGCAAGCAGGCAACTGTGACAGCCCTTGGGCTTTATTTTTATTTTTCTAATCTACTTTGAAGAATTTTGTGAGTCCCAAAGGAGCGCTCTCATGTCATCCATTTTTTTTTTTTTTCTTTTCTTTAGAATTTCCTCTAAAACCCATTAGGGAGAGCTAACATAATCCAGACTTAGCACTTTAGTGGGCTTTTGTCTGTGCCTTCATTTTTTGCCCCCATTTTTAATTTCTCCTCTGATTTTTTTTTAATTCATCATCTCTGGGACTACGAAGTTTGAAAACCCAGCAGCCAAATGTCTAGAAAAGCTTTTCATTGTCATGTGAGTCCCTTATGCTAATGTTGTGCACCTGCCTGACTCAGAAAGTCAGACGAGCTGAGACTAATTTTTGCCACCGCAGCTTGTGAACGTGGCAACAGACTGCGTAGAGGCCCTGGGCCTTTATGCCGGTTCAGGTATGGCTGTCAGCACCACCTTGGGGATCTTTCTCTTTCCAGGAACCTCAGACAAGTCCAGCCTGGAGCTGATCACACTGACCTGCACCTGCGTGGCTGCCACTCTCTTCTGGCTCCTGCTAACTCTCTTCATCCGAAAGCTGAAAAGGGTAAGGATGTGGGTGAAGTTCTGCTCTGCTTCTTACATAATATTCCTATTTTTTTAAGATTTATTTATTTATTTGAAAGAGTTACAAAGAGGCAGATGCAGAGAGAGAGAGAGGTCTTCCATCCGCTGGTTCATTCCCCAAGTGGCCATGGCCGTGACCAGGAGCCAGGAGCTTCTTCCAGGCCTCCCAAGCAGGTTCAGGGGCCCAAGAACTTGGGCCATCCTCCCCTGCTTTCCCAGGCCATAACAGAGAGCTGGATCGGAAGTGGAGCAGCTGGGTCTCAAACTGGAGCCCATATGGGATGCTGGCACTGCAGGCAGTGGCTTTACCCACTACACCACAGCGCTGGACCCTACATGATATTCTAGCAAGTCTGCTCTGATATCTGGAGCAAGCACTTTCCTTAGGAGCTCATTCCTCTTTGTGATCTCGTCAGCACTGGTAATCAACCAGAGAGATGTCTCTGACCACAGGCAGCAGTGGGTGAACAACAACAACAAAAAAGCAGATAAATATATCTCAGAAACAGAAGAATTTTTTATATAAAAATATGAAATTGAGTCTTTAAATTCAGGATGGGACCTGTAAAATCCTCATTGTTTTAACCTCATTCTCTGTGAAGAAATGAAAAGGAAAGGCACCCTGATTTCTCTTAGATAACACTATGGCAGTTCCAATAAAGGCAATGCTTCAAATATTTATATGAGCCTGCACAAGGCCGAGTGCTGGGTCCTGTGCAGGCCTGGTGGTGACAGTGGCGAACAAGTAGTGGCACATGCAGACCAAGGAGGAGCCTGGCTTTGATCAGCCACACAGTCGTGAAGTCCCTGCTCGAGACACCCACATGCCCTGTCAGGGTGCCTGGGTCCAGGTTCCAGCTGCCCACTTCCAATCCAGCTTCCTGCTTATGGGAACCCTGGGAGGCAGCACATGGCGGCTCAAGTACTTGGCGCTCTGCCACCCATGTGGGTGATCCAGATAGAGTTTGGAGCTCCTGCCTTCAGCCTGGCCCAACCCTGGCTGTTATGGGCACTTGGGGAGCGAACCAGTGGACAGTAGCTCTTTGCCCCGTCTGTCTCTCTTTCTATCTCTGTCTCTGTCCCTCTGGCTTCCCAAGAAAATGAAAACAAAACAAAAACTGCAACTTAGAGTTAGCTGACCAAAAGTTCTATAAGGGGGGTGATCGGGCAAAGAAGAGAGGAGAAAATTAGGCAGTCCTCTGGAATTTCAGGAATTCCATGCCCAGGAAGCTGGCCACCTGGTAATGTCCCCGAATGGGGAAGGGGCAAGAAACAGGAACCATAACCAATTTGTAAAAACACTCCAGTCTGGACACCGACTGGGCTCCCTGACCTTTGCTGAGATGCCACCTGTTAGGTGCACTTTCTTCATTAACCTTGGCTAACATGCTTACTGCTAAAAACGCACAAATAAATAATAAGAGAATTTTTAAAAAGAAGGAAGAGACAGGTGTTGTCGATGAAGGGCAGGGCGTATGTGAGGCTGGAGGGAGGGAGGGGCAGCACCGTGAGGATGAGGGAGGAGTGGCAGGCCAGGAGGGCTGCATCGGTGGGGCCAGGGGTGGCAGGGTTGGAGGCGAGGTTGGCCAGGCAGGCCCTTGTAGGCCCTGGGGAGGAATTTCGTGTGCATTCTAAGCGCAGTAAAAGCCTTGCACGGGGCAAGGAGAGTAAGCAAAGGTGGGGGCAGGGAATAGGTATGACAGAGATGGGTGTCTGTGAGAGGACTGGAGCAGAGTGAGAAAGAGTAAAAAGACAGGCAGCTGGCAGAAGGCTTTATGGTAGTCCAAGCAAGAGCTGAGGACAGGGGCCGGTGCTGTGGCGTAGCAGGTAAAGCCACTGCCTGTAGTACCGGCATCCCATATGAGTCCCGGCTGCTCCACTTCGAATCCAGCTCTTTGCTGTGGCCTGGGAAAGCAGTGGAGGATGGCCCAAGTCCTTGGGCCCCTGCACCCACATGGGAGACCTGGAAGAATCTCCTGGCTCCTGGCTTTAGGTTAGCGGAGCTCCGGGCCATTGCAGCCAATTGGGGAGTGAACCAGTGGATAGAAGACCTCTCTCTCTCTCTCTCTCTCTCTCTCTCTCTCTCTCTCTGCCTCTCCTCTCTCTGTGTAACTCTGACTTTCAAGTAAATAAATAAATCTTTTAAAAAAAAAAAGAACTGAGGACAGCTCCAAATCAATAATTAGAGTTGAGAGATAGGAGGGAAAGCCAACAGATTCCAGAAACATCCAAGAGGCCTTATTCATGTGTCAGGAGGTCCTGTGGGGTGATCTCAGTGAATCCTGCCCCAATCGCAAAGAGGAGGCTACACAGTCAGTCCTGTTTTATAGAGGGAAACTGAGGCTCTGTTGGGTCCCAAGCCACTATTCTTGGAGCTTGGTTTTCAGACCCCGGCTGTTGGAACTTAGATGTTGCTACTAAAAAGCCGGCAAGGTGTTCTGACAGCACTGTGCGAGAGGCGAGGCTAGCAGCCCCCGGTGCCAAGTACCTAACATTGGTGCCGTCCAAAGCGATTGGTGCTGAGACCTGATCAGTCGAGGCCGCTGCCTGAGAAGGAAATGGGGGGCGGGGCACAGAGCAGCTTTAGGGTTGGGGGCTCATATAGGGAAACACAGGGAACAAAAGCAAAACTCGGCTAAGCTGGACAGAGACCCAAAGGCCACAGTTCAAAGGAACAGAGGGGAAGGGAAAAACTTCAGAGAGAGGGATGCTTGGGTCAGACTTTGAAGGCTGTAGCTAGAAGAAAAGAAGCAGAGAAACACAGCCTGCCCGACCCCTCCCATTCCCCAGATTGGGGAAGTGGTCTGGTGACTTAGCACACAAGAACATGGCACACAGAGACTGGGAAGGTAGCTGGGCCTGCGTGGAAGTGGTTCCTTCTTTATAAAAAAATTTTTGATTTATTTATTTTCATTTTATTTGAAAGGCAGAAAGATGGAGAAAGAGATTTTTCCATCCTCTGGTTTACTCCCCAAATGACCACAACAGCTAGGGCTGGACCAGGCTAAAGCCAGGAGGCCAGAACTCAAACCAGTTCTCCCACATAGGTGGCAGGGACCCAAGTACTTGAGCCATCATTTGCTGCCTCCCACATTGGATTGGAAGCAGAGTAGCTGAGACTCAAACCAGACTCTCCGATATGAGTTGCAGGCATCCCCAGCTGAGGTTTTTTTTTTTTTTTTTTTCTTTAAAGATGTATTTATTTGAAAGAGTTAGAGAGAGAGAGAGAGAGAGAGAGAGAGAGAGCTCTTCCATCCTCTAGTTCACTCCCCAGGTGGCCCCAATGGCCAGGGCTGGGCCAGGCCTAGGCCAGGAACCAGAATTCCATTCAGGTCTCCCACAGAGGTGACAGGGACCCAAGCATTTGAGTCACCTTCCCTGCAGCCCCAGGCCCGTTAGCAGGAGCTGGATAGTAAGCAGAGTAGCTGGGACACCGACAGGGCAGTGGCTTCACCCACTGCGCCGCCCCGAGACTCCAGCCCCACCAGGTGGAGATTTACCCCTGCACCAAACACCTGCCCCACGGGAGCACTCTCTTCTGTTTCTAAAATTCTGTGACATTTTGACATCTTAAAAAAAAAAAAAGAAAAAGAAAAAGGATGAGAACATGAGATACTTATGTTGAAAATCAAACGCCCATAAAATTCAAAAAGGAATTGGTTGTGAGAGGCAAAAAGAAACAAGGCATCAAAAAAGCATGTGGCTTCTCTAACCACAGTGTAAACTCTTCCCTGATAAAGGCAGGATCTTATCTGCTGAGCCCTGCCCTGCGCAAGCCAGGGTTATAATTAGAGCTAACATTTATTAATGCTTGCTAGATACCAGGCTCTGCTCGAAGAGTTTTCCACTCTCTCTCATTCATTTGATAGTCACAACAACCCTGGGAGATGATTGTTCTTACACGATTCTACAGATAAGGACACTAGGCTTAGAGGAGTGAACTTGCCCAGGGTCACATACTCGGTCAGAAGCTAAGCCCTGAGTCACATCCAGGCAGCAGGCTCCCCGCCTGGGCTCCAGCACACGTAACTGTGCAGCCTCCATGCCAAGCACCTAGCAGGCTGCTCAGCGTTAACGTCAATGGAAAGAATAAATATTTGTCGGCTAGCGGTCTCCTATCACGCTCGCCTCAAAGCCCTTACTTAAGGTTTGTGTGGTGTTTCCTCTCATCTGCCCCACTGAGATAAACCGTAAAATTCCCTGGTGACCCGCAGGGAGGCTGTCCACCATGGCCTGGTCCCCTGTCTCAGTCAGCACCACTGCCAACCTCCCTACACATCCTGCATAAACTCAAGATGTCCCTTGCTACCTGGTAGCCATCCCGGGCCCTTAGGGGATTGGGCATTGTTCCTGTGGTCTTGGCTCTACTGGGCACTGAAAAGTGTGGTCAGAGGGCCTATTTCCGTAGCTTCTCACGGACACCCAGCACCTTGGGACTCATGTTGACCTCCAGGCTGAGTCCTTGCCGTGCAACGCCAATGGCAAATGCAATTTGTGACCCCCGTGCTCCCTATCTTTGTGCTCTGCTGGTTTCTGGAGGCCCCAGGCAAGCTTTTCTGCCATGAGCTGTTTATCACACACTTTGGTGATAATTTGGGGGAGAAGGAGCCCCCGACTGCAAGTGATGGATGAGGTGGGCTGTGACAGCCCAGGACAGGGTGAGTAAAGATAGAAGAATGTGGTGGGCGTGAAGTGATGTGCATGGAGAGGTCATCTCCACTCCAACTCTGAGCCGGCATGGGGAACAGCCCCGGAAGGAAGGGCCTCCCAGACTCATTTAAATGAAATTTGCATAGCTTCTAGACAAGAGCTACATGGGAAAACGGGCTTCCTCTCTGCTCTGCCCGCAGATGTGCAGACGTCAGTTCTGGAAATTTGCCCACTAGCAGGAAAGGCACCCATGGACATGAATCCAAGACATTAAATGTGAATCCAGTTATCTCTGATCTGAAATGAAGACTATTTTCTGGACTTGATTTGCATGACTGAGCTAAAACAAGTGCTTCAAGACAGATGCCTGCCTTACCCACTGGCACCCAAAATGGCCAGATGAACCCAGAACATGCCTGTGTATCAGTCTTATACCACATGCACCCCTTGTCCTTGAGATAATTAACTTCTACTCCTTACTGAAGGCAAACCTTCCTCTAACCTCACTCATGGACTCTGTAGTCTGTACAGGTGGCTGAGGCAACCCAAGCCTTCTAAGTGTTTAAAGACTTTACGACACAGGTGCCTTTCATTGCCTCTGGAGCCCTGGGTCTACTTTACGGCTTCTGACCTCCTTATAAAGAGAGAGAAGCCGCATTGCACTCCAGTGTTAGCCCAATTGAAATGTACATTCCTGGTTGTGCAGAATGGCCATGGAAAGTCCTTGTTGGTCATTGTGTGGAATGATTTTATTAGAATGGTTTGCACTTTTTTTTTTTTTTTTTAAGAAAACCCACCATGTAACTGCTTAAGAACAAACGTGACACATAAGGTCGCTTGAGAATATGTGTTTTGTCCAAGATAGGATGGTGGAGCTGGCACTGCAGAAACATAGTGTGGGAATTGTGAGGAATCATTTTGTGAAAATTGCACGCTCAACTGTGATGTGTGGATGTGCTCAGGGCACACTCTCTGTTCTCGACCAGGTTCAACTGCAAGGACCCAGAGCAACAGGAGATGCTGCCGAGTACTGTTTTACATTGCATTTCTGGAATTTTAAAAGTTGTCTTCTTCTTGGGGTGGGTGTTTGGCGTGGTAGTTAAGATGCCAAGTAAGACGTCTGCAAAACCACATCCGAGTGCCTGCGTTCAATTCCCATCAGCTTCCTGCTGATGCAGACTCTGGGAGAAAACACTGATGGCTCCGGTAATTAGGTTCCTGCTAAAAACATGGGAGCCCTGGATTGAGTTCCTGGCCCAGCTCTAGCCATTGCAGACATTTGGAGAGTGAACTAGTAGATGGGAGAACTCTCTCTCTCTCTCTCTCTCTCTCTCTCTGTTTCCCTGTCAGGTTAAGCATAATAATAATAATTCCCTGACTCTCAAGTTAAAAAAGAATAATAATACCGTTTTGTTCTTGGTGACTTTACGATCTCTTTATTCCTCAGTCTTCTTCTGAAATGAAGACCGACTACTTGTCGATTATCATGGACCCGGATGAAGTGCCCCTGGATGAGCAGTGTGAGCGGCTCCCTTACGATGCCAGCAAGTGGGAATTCGCCCGGGAGAGACTCAAACTGGGTAATGTATCTGTGTGCAACAGACTCTCAAGCCCGTGCTGTGCTCTGCGGGGGCAAAAGTCACTTAGATCCGGGAGTCCACCCTCCAGAAGCCAGGGAGGGGAAAGGACACACGGTGGCTACCCTAAGCAATGCCTCGACAGCAGGGCAGGTGACACGGCAGCAGCGGTCTGTTCATGCAGTACTTACGACGCACCTTGAGACCTGTCAGCCGCGGGCACTGGTCAAAGCCCTAGGGATGCAAAGGTGTCTGCTGTCAGCCAGCGTACAACTGAGTCTGGCGAGCAACAGTGACATCACGTGTCTGGGGAGAGTCGGTGCTCTTCAAAGTTGTGGATGGGAAGTCTCATCTGCACAGATCCACCGTTTACAGGCCTTGGGCTCCCCAGGGCCACTAAGGGGTCACTGACGCTTCATTTTTGAAGAGCACAGACTATTGTTTTCTAGGTAGCAGAGACGATGTAAACAGCAGGCCAATGTCCTTCTAGCTTACCCCGGTTCCTCCAACCCTCACGTCACAAAGTGAGTCCATCTCCAGCCCGCGGGGCTACAGAACAATTGGAGCCTCGATGACGCCGACCTAAAGTGTTTGGGTTGTGGTTTCTGTGAGTGTTCCACTCCCTCCTGGGTGTGCCAAAGTCATTAGTGATCGGAAGTAGGAAAACAGACTGTGGATCCAGCGTTCCTGGAGTTTGTCACTCTCAGTGCGAAGGAGCTGCGGTTCCAAGTTCAACAGCGTTGCCTCTCTCCCCACGAGCAAACCAGGCTGGGATGGGGAGGGGACGGAGAGGGTATGATGGCTTGTTGTTTTCCCCCTTGGGCTTTGAAATGATTCCACTTCCATTGTGAAAGGACTGGCCCCGGGAGCATGTTCTGCTTGGCTTTGACCAAAGAGTGGATATCATTAAACTCTGGAGAGGCACGACAAAGTTAGCAATGGCTGCTGACAGGGGTGGGGGAGGTGGGGAGACCAACTAAATTTAGAGTGGTGAAGGGCAGGTGACACACTGAATGAGTTCCTTCTGCAAGTCTCAATTCCATGGCAGCTGGCCCAGCCTGTCAGTGACCTTGGCAGGGACCCTGGGATCATTTTCCCACAATCGCGAGCCATTCTCAGCCCGCGCTGCTTTCCAGAGTTATTAGTCATGATTAACCATGTGTCTTCTTGCAGCGGAGGACACGTGAGCTGTGCCTCCCGTCCCTTCGTGCCATCCTAGAACGGCAGTGACCCCTAGCACGGTGAGGGACGTTGCTCACCCTTCCACCCAAGTCCCCGGGGGCTCTGGGGATCTACACGATCCCACTTCAGGAGAGCCTCCTTTCTGGAGATGCCACGTGCCATGACAGGGCCCATGTCTGCTGCAGCATCTCTGATGGGTGGGAGAAAGTGTGCCCTGGCATCTGCTGGCCGGGGGGATGCTCCTCCCTTTCGCGTGGGAGCATGGAGGCGTGAGAGTTGCTTTGTTGTCGAAGCCAAATAAGCGACAGTCATTTGAAGCAATGCCTGGCAAGTGAGAGCGCTTGTCTGCACAGAGAGAAAAGGCTGGTTTGATGGGCAGACTTACAGCAGGTTTATAAACGCAGAGAAATGCACAGACCAAGTTGCGTCTGACGTGGCGCTACCTCTGAGGGTTGCTGCGAGCAGCTCAGGCAAGGGAAGTTGCCATTTGCAGGACCTGAGAAATGGCTATAGTTGGAGCTGGGGGCAAAGATGTCGCTACCATTGAAATTCAGGAACAAAAGCAACCTGGTTTGGTTTTGTGGTGGTGCTTCCTCATTAACCCTGAGAGAAAAGTCAGCCCCCATAAATTTTATCACAGAAGCTAAGGTAATGGCCCGTGCTGCATCTTTCCAGTGGAAAAGAATTTAAAGTCAAAATTCACTCATGGAGGGAACCTCACCAGCAGTCTGGAATTTGGCAAATGGATGCTGCCTAGGCTGGGGCTGTCTATGGCAGAACCAGCCCTGAATGCCACACAGGGGCCTGCTAGGGCTGCCGTGCACTCTCCCCCAGGGTGGTGGGGGACACTGGCAGTCCTGGGCACTCTGGGAGGGGATCCCAATATTCTTGCCTTGTATGCCAATGACCTCGCACACTGCCAAGCTGGTTAGTGGCCTTGCAGGCAGCAACATGAAGAATTTGGGGGGAGAGGAGGAGGAGGTGAGGCCAAGCCCAGTGTTTGGGAGCTGAGCGGGATGGGGGTGGGGCTCCCAGCCATGGCTCTGAGATGGACTACAACCATCCAATGAGCTTCATGCTGTTTTATGAGGCAGCAACCAGCTTCCAAGAGAGTAAATGAAAAGATTGAGAGAGGCCAAGTGAGAACCCGTTTATTCTCACTGATGGAAGCGAAGTCCCCAGACACTTGTTAAAACAAAGTGTGTTGTGATGGCCTGGAAGGGAATGTGTGGGGGTGGACGGATTCCATCTGCTGCTCCAGGCAAGCGCCTGCAGGGGCGCTGTGTGGGCAGAGGAGCCCCGGGGTTTCTCCTCATAGTTAAGGGTAGAAGGCACTGTGGAAGGGAAACATCGTTCTTTGTCCCTAAGTAAAGTGAAGACTAAATCTCCAACCCAAATGCACCCCTTTCTAACAAGGTGTCTGCCAGAGCACTTCCCACGTGATTATATGTCAGCACTTTCCGGGGTCCACTGGGAGCTCTCCTAATTTTTAAAATGTTTATTGATTGATTTGGAAGGGAGAGTTACAGAGAGGGAGGGAGGGAGGGAGGGAGAGAGAGAGAGAGAGAGAGAGAGAGGGATCTTCCATCCATCCTCTAGTTCACTCCTCCAGTGGCTATAACAGCCAGGGCTGGACTGAGCCCAAGCCAGGAGCCAGAAACTGTATCCAGCTCTCTCATGAGGGTGGCACATGGACCCAAATACTTGAGCCATAGTCTGCTGCCTTCCCAGGAGCATTCGCGGGAAGCTGGATCTAAATCAGAGTAGCCGGAACACAAACTGACACTTCCATATGGGATGGGGGCATCCTAAGCAAACAGCTTAACTTGCTGATCCACAAAGCCCTCCACAAAGGGCTCTCTTATTTTCACAGTCTCCATGATGTTCTTGGATAATATTACTGAAGGAAGTGGGGAATATACAAGGGTACTTTCAAAAGTTTGTGGAAGGGCAGGCGTTTGATGTAGTGGTTAGGCCACACCCATCCCACATTTGCATACCTGGGTTTCCGTTCTGGCTCCACTCCTGATTGCAGCATCCTGCTAATGTATACCCAGGAAGGTAGCAGGTGATGGCTCATGTAACTGGGTTCCTGCCATCCATGTGGGAGACCTGCATTGAGCTCCTGGCTCCCACCTTCAGCCTAGCCTAGTCCCACCATTGCGGACACTTGGGAGTCAAATGGTAGACGGGAGCTCTGTCTGTCTCTGTCTCTCTATCCCTTGAATAAATAAAATTTTTGAAGTTCATGGAAAATGGCATTAAAGGATGCTTGTTTTGGTGCAAAAAAATTTTGAAATCCATGCATAGTTTTTTGCATAAGCATTTTTCATGAACTTTTTGGGCTTTTTTTTCCTCATCAGTTCTCATGCTAATATGACATTAATACAAAGAGAACAGAGTCAATGTAGCTCACAGATACACTTTTTTTTTTTTTTTTTTTTTTTTTTTTTTACAGGCAGAGTGGACAGTGAGAGAGAGAGACAGAGAGAAAGGTCTTCCTTTGCCGTTGGTTCACCCTCCAATGGCCGCCACAGCCGGCACACCGTGCTAATCCAATGGCAGGAGCCAGGTACTTCTCCTGGTCTCCCATGGGGTGCAGAGCCCAAGCACTTGGGCCATCCTCCACTGCCTTCCCGGGCCACAGCAGAGAGCTGGCCTGGAAGAGAGGCAATCGGGACAGAATCCGGCGCCCCGACCGGGACTAGAACCCAGTGTGCCGGCGCCGCTAGGTGGAGGATTAGCCTAGTGAGCCACAGCGCCGGCCACAGATACACTTCTAAGACTAAAATGATAGTTCCAGGAACTTCCTGAAGGCATGGATTTCAAAGTTTCTTGTACCAAAATAAAATCTAGCTTTCCATTCCAATTCTCCATAAATGTTTTGAACCCCCTCATCTCTCTGCCCAAGTGGCATGCTGTGGGAGGAACAGCACGTAGGAGTAGCCCGGGGTGCATGTTTGACCAGAGAAAAATCAGGTCATCTCACCAGTGTACCTGTACTGATGTGCAGAGACAGGCGCACGGAGGGTGTCAGCGTTGCGCTGGTAATGGAAACTCGCCCGCACCCAAACTGCATACCTGGGGGGCAGTGAGGTAGAGGCACTGGTCAGAGGCAACGGGGAAGACATTTTCACCACTGAGTGGGCCAAAAAAAAATTATAAAGGCTCCAGTATGACAAAGGCACAGGAAAGCTACGTAAGAAACATTATGAGACACTTTTCATTTTAATGTCTTTTGGGCAAGGGGATAAGAGGATGCGGAGGGGAGGAAGAAAGGTTAATTACCTGAAGGCACACTATCCAAGCAGTCTGAGAAAAAAGAATCGCTCAGGAAAGGAGGGGTCGTGGTACGTTACTCAGAAGGTGAGCACTGACTTTGGGCCTGTGGCGCTTTGATGTTGTTTGTACAAGGTGATTTCAAAAAGTTCATGGAAAAGTGGAATTAAGGCTAAGTTTATTTGGATGCAAAAATATTTTGAAATCCATGCAGTTTTTTCATAATACACAGCTTCCATAAACTTTATTTTTAGAGATTTTTTTATTATTCGAAAGGCAGAGTAACAAAGAGAGGGAAAGACACAGAGAGGAAAAAAAGAGATCTTCCACCTGCTGATTCATCCCCCAAATGGCCCCTGGGGCTGGGCCAGGCCAAAGTCAGGAGCCTGGAACTCCATCCTGGTCTCCCACGAAGGAGGCAGGGGTCCAAGCACTTGGACCATCTTCCACTGCTTTCCCAGGACTCTGGGTCTGAAACAGAGAAGCCAGGACTAGAACTGGTGCTCCGATATGGGATGCCAGCATTGCAAGCAGCAGCTTAACCTGCTGTGCCACAACGCCAGCACCTCCATTAAATTTTGAAGCCCAAAGTTTTCAAAAAGTTTTTGCACCAAGATAAACTGATACTAAATTCTATTGGCCACAAACTTGGGGACCTGCACAGCTGGCAGCGGGGAAAGTACTGGGAAGATTCAGACAGGGTCCTTGTCCCTGCGAGCCAAGTTGGCTCACTGGAAGGAAGGAAAAAAAACCAGGTTTACCCTTGGTGATAGCATAGCCCAACTGGTACAGTGAAGGAAGCCTTGTCTTGTTACCACAGCTGGCAACTGCTTCTCTGGGGTCGAAACAAGTTCCTAGCAGTGGTCGCGGGGCTCCCATGCTGAGCCACGAGGATTTATAATCATTGCATAGAGACATGCTGGCAAGACTGGGGATATTTTGCCTGAGAGGGCAGTCTGAGAAATGGCTTGGCGATTATTACTGAGTTATGAAGCATTATTATAACCCAGAGCAGAAACCACCGTTCTCTATTTCTCTCTTTTAGCTGAAAACAGATGAGAAGAAATGACCTTAAGTGGCAAGAAGAGGCCTTAGGTTAAGTAATCACGTTATTAAACAATGGAGAGACCACCCAGGATTTGGTAGCCTCTCTCCTAGGAAACTGCCTCCTAGACAGCCAGCCTCCTTCCGAAGGATGTGGGGTCGCGCGCAAAAGAGAGCCGGGGTGATGGGAAGGCTCCAGAAACGTGTCAGCTCATCTGAGATCCATTGAAAGCTACATGCCTTGAGGAAAAGGCCATTTCCTTCCTGAAAAAGACTTCAACTCACTCTGCTGACTCGGCAAACAAACCTACTGTCTTCTTTTCCTTGCAGGCAAATCGCTTGGCCGAGGGGCTTTTGGAAAAGTGGTTCAAGCATCTGCGTTTGGCATTAAGAAATCCCCCACCTGCCGGACAGTGGCCGTGAAGATGCTGAAAGGTACGTGTGTGGCAGGTCGGTGTTCAGCTGAGCCAGCCCTACGTGTGCTCCCTATGCTGGCCCAGGTTGACAGTGGTGCAAGTAGAGACACAAGCCATGCCTGCTCTGGTCACGGAAGGCCCCTCTACTCCAGGAGTTTCCCGTGAGGCCAGCCAGCACTAGCTCAGAATAAACCTTAACCATGGAACAATCCAGCACTTCTGATGGGAAAAAGGTCTCTGTCACCTGCAAGGCCTTTCTCCTCTCCTGTTGTCTCAGCCTCTTCACTACCAAGGATGTAAGCCCATTGTAGCTGTAGGTTCCAAGCATTGACATGATCCACTCCGACGCTGCCTTAAGGGAAACCTAGCTGCACATCACAAATCCCAAGGGCTTAGAACGTGGCCTTGACCTGACTGTAAAGGGAGACTATAAATCTAGGACAACTCAGCTGATCAGAACACCACATGATTTTACATTATCCAGCCCTGACCACTAAAATATTTCTTCTTTAGAAACTGCAAAAACCAAGTTATCTTTCTAGGGCTGAAAGATACTACCACTCGGTGAAATACTAGGAGAAAGAGCCAAATCACACAAATGAGTCATGGCTACCAGCATAAGAGACAGAAAATGAAAATCTGCAAAAACTGCATAAGCCTAATGTCTCACCCATTCCTGTGGGTGCACTTCAAAAGTCAAGGGAAATGGAATTACAAGATACATTTTGGTACAAACCCTTTAACGTTTAGAAAACGCTTCAGCATTCGTGATGGAGAGCTCATGCCATTTCAAATCGTTTTAAGACAAAAAAAAAAAAAAAAAAAAAGGAGCAGGACGACTACCCAGTACTAGCACAGAATCCCGGGAGGGAGCCGTGTGCTTGGGAAGACTTTGATTATCCTGATCCTTTGCCAGCCCGTGAGGTAGACAGGATTCTTCCCAGTGTGCAGATGAAGAAATATGGCCCCAGAAGGTTAAATAGCCTTTGCGAGGCCACACTTGGCTCTGTGCGTAAGTTGAGGGTTTGTATGCAAGGCCTGAAAAATCATCCTGGCATGCTTCAGGGAGGCAGTCCAATATCTAACATGGAGGGAAAGTCAAAGCCGGATCTGGAGGAAGCTCTGCGCCCTCAGCCGGTCCCGCTTCCCAGCTCACTGCCACCCACCGTGTCAAGGAGAGGCACAGAGGATGTCTGAGTTATTCTGCTCTGCGTCCAAGTTCACACCTGGGATCCTGCCTAGAAAAGAAACAATCTGGTCAGCAGATTTTGGCCTGCGCCAAAAGGGTATAAATGCCTGGAGGGTCTGATGGGGGAGAAGATTCTGACTCGAGGTTTTTTGTTTCTTTCTAAAGAATCCATAGAAAGTTTCTATGTAGTACAGAAATCGTGTGTCCAATATCTTTCTAACTGCACATCTTTTATTAAGTCATCAGCATGAGTTGAAATAAAAAAAAAAAAAAACCCTGCCAAATGACCCACTCTACAAAATTCCTTAAAAACCATTTCCATTCAGCTCTCTTGCTTAAATTGGTTGGCCAGCTGTATCTGGGAGAAACAGAAGAGGCAGAATGTCAAACCAAGGCCACGAGTCAAAGCCCTTTCAAAGGCTCTTTGAGCAACAATCATAACCTTTTGGACCTAACATTCATGTCTGAAATGGGAAGAATAAGTATGGTTATCCAAAAATACTTGTTAAGCATCTATTCTGAGCCAGCCACAGCCCCAAGGGGAGGCTTCTGGTGTTTACTTGGTTATTATTAAAATATGATTTGTGCATATGAAATACCATGTTAACATCTAACAACATGAAATGCACATACCTTTAACCCACTTCCAACACTCTAATCCTACAGAAACACTTGCAGATGTGCACAAAGATTACACACATGCTGTCTACCACAGTGTTATCTGTCCTAGCCAAACAACTACAGTCTAAATATCTGGAGGCTTGCTAATCCATTTCACAGACTAGAAAAGGCCTCTGACAGATTGGAAGTGGAGAAAAACAAAATTTAAGAATACATCTGCGTGCAGATATGATCGCCTTCAAAGCTGACTTCTCATGGAGTATACATAAAAGTTCTGAACCGCAAGCTAGTAACAGTGGCAGTTTGGAAGAAGGTCAGTGGATCCTCCTTTTACTGCACAAATTTCTACTCCGACTCACATTGTTGGACTGTGTTAAGGCAAGACTCTTGGACCCTTCTGTTTCTAAAAATAATTTCTAAAGTTTGGATGCCTTAGACAGGAGCCAATGAGAACAAACACATGGAGGCGGTAGACTCTGCTAACTCCTGGACTGATGTGTTCCTTATCTCTCAGAGTGAAGTTGCAGTCAGATGCTACGGATCCTCCCAACCCAAGATAACCCTGTGAACTCTGGGGCAGGAGAAAATAACACATGGCAAAGATGTTTACAGAAGCAGCCATTCTGCCCTAGCTGGGTCCCCCGGTGCCCCTTCTCTGAGACTCTCCAGTGGGGGAGGGGGTGCCTCCCCTGCCCAGAGCGTTCTTGCTGCACTTGGTTCTGCCAGAAGGGAAGCCTTTGGCTGGCCATGCCCAGCTCTGAGTCAGTGCTAGATGAAGAGCACTGGGTCCACCAAGAGGAAATGTCCAATGACTAACCCCAGCACTGCACTGGGCCTTACTGTAATCAAAAGGATGTTGGCTCGGGAGGGTAGGAGTAATGAAAACAGTCTGGAGGCTTGGCCTCTCTGCAGAATGCGGGGAAGTTAATGAAGCCACCGGCTGAGCACTGACAAACAAGGCAGGCAGGAATACTGCTTCTGCCGGAAGCAGCTCTACTGTCCTGTCGCCCTGACTCTTCCTTCTTCTCACACAGAGGGAGCCACGGCCAGCGAGTACAAAGCCCTGATGACTGAGCTCAAGATCTTGACCCACATTGGCCACCATCTGAACGTGGTTAACTTGCTGGGAGCATGTACCAAGCAAGGAGGTAAAGGAGGTGGGGAGGGCTCCACCCCGCAGGGCGCCGGCTGAAACAGGGGTTCCCTAACACCCAGCTCCTTCCCCTATCTGTGCTTCTTCCCCCTCCAGCAGAGTGGCCTCTCGCTAGCTCCAGGTGACACAATTTATCCACTCACAGAAGGGCGTTCCAACCCTAGAAATGCCTTCCCTACACACAGATTCAGAAGAGACGACCCCTTCCAGCCTCTAGGTCAAGCGGAGGGCGTTCTTCTCTCAGGGTGACTTGGAGAGGGTGTGACCTAAAGAGCTAAACTTGAAAGGCTGCACATTTCTCGAAGCTTCCTCTAAATGCACGACTCACCACCACGGGTGAGATGGCGGGAGCAGGTGATGGGGGATAGCCAGAGAGGCCCTTCCTTTTCAGCTCCACCGTGTAGACAGGTCTTACTCCCTGGGACAAGTGGAAGGGGCAGGGCTGTGCCCTGGGACGAAAGGCCCATCATGGTCTCACCGACCTTTCTTCCTACTCAAGGGCAAGGCTAGTGCTTGGGTGTAGACGGTGCAGTTAATGATTGAGCCAGAAAAAAAGGGGCTTGGAGGTGAGGGCTGGGGACCTCGACACAGCCCCGCCTGCTTTCCCATTTAGCACCTGTTAATAGATCAGAGCTAATGAGACCGCCCACCTCTCTGCCCGTCCATGAGACACGGGTGGCGGGATGGAAGCCCTGCTGAAGGCAGGATTCTGTAAACCAGGTAGGCAAGGAGACAGGCAAACTGTGCTAGCACCTTCTGTTCCAGAACCCCGCGGGAGGAGGAGGTGCTATGAGGATTTCCAGCACTTTCAAAAACCAGCAAAATCCTGGTAGTAATCACACAGCCAGGACAAGCCCAGACGCCGGCAACCTCGACCTAAGGCACCCTGCCACTTCCGCACCCAGCATCCGGGGTGTGCTCCCAGCATGCCCCACAGCAGCAGCTCCATGGAGCACCTCCGGGGTCATGCGTGCTTTGACCCGGAAGTGGTGCTTGTGGTGGTTGGGGGGGAGCAGGCAACAAAAGAAAGGAGTGGTTTGTGCCCCACCGGGCATCTGCAATGCAGCCGGGCTTCCTTCCCATCCTCTTGCTTCTGTTAGACCAGGGGTTGGCAAACCACAGCCAGTCTCTAAGCTGAGAACAGTTTGTGTGTTTTAAGTGGTTGGGGGAGGAGAGAAGATCAAAAGATGAAGAGCCGTGTAAAATTGCGTGGCATCCGTTTTCGGCATTCACACGTGTGTGGGAGCACGGACACCCTCCTCTGGTGGTTTTCTGGGACTGGCTCCAGCACTGAACAGTCGGGTGCCCTGCAAAGCCTGATCCTTAACGGCAAGAGTTGACGAATCCCCTGCTTGAGACCCTCCAACACAGCCCGAAACAAACTGTGCAGACGACCCCAAGTGGCAGCGCTGCTGGACAGAGGCGGGCCTGCTGGCCTGTTCTCCGCCCTGCGAGGGACAGAGGAGCTGCCCAGTAGTCTAGGCTTGCTGTGACAGTGACCAGGAGCCACTCACCCGCCAGGGTCCGGTTCAGGGCCAGGGAGGGTAGCTGGCTTTTACCTCTCCCCGACTCAAAGTCATTTTTCTACTTCTCCTGTGCTCTTTTTCTTTCCCTCTTTGCTTCCCCTGCGCTGCCCCTGCCTCGCCCCCCCCCCACTCACCCCTTCATCTTCTCCTATTTCTATTGTAAGGTTTAACCTTACCCTTCCCAGCTTCCTTTGCAGAAGTCACTGTGCTCCGGGGCCTCTCAGCCCCCAGTTGAGCTCTAGCAAGGCAGGTTGGGTGGTGGCTTCTCTGACACCCATGGAGGGGTCCACTGGCCCCGGGGTGGCGGACATGTGCTGTTTTGGCTGCAGGGCCGCTGATGGTGATTGTGGAATACTGCAAATATGGCAACCTGTCCAACTACCTCAAGAGCAAACGGGACTTATTCTTTCTCAACAAGGTAAGGGTCTTACAGGTTGGAGTCTGAGTTTCCCTTTGGGTTGCAGCAACTTACAGCTTAGACCTGTATTGTTCTAGTAATGAAATTGGGGCCGAAAACTCAGTTCTGCTTATTCCATCTCCTTTTTCCATGTTTTACTTCCACGCTAATTTGTGGATAGCACAGAAAATCGTTTGACCCCAGCATATGCAGCAGTAATGCGGTATGATAATGTTACTTCTCTGTCGCCCCTCTGTGTTTGTCCATGAATTTGTGTGCACGCCCATGACACACATTCACGTCAGGGGGCTTTAAAAAGTCTGTGGAAAAAATGGAATTCCAAGAAAATGCACATTTTCCCATGAATTCTTTGACGTCCCCCTTGTGCAGTCTCACATATTCAAGTCACTGATTTCTTCAAGGAAGATGCTGGCACGGGTAACTGTCTCCATTTATGAGGTTAGGGAAGGAAAGGCCAAACCCACTGGGTGGCTTGGACAGGCAGCAATAGACCACTGATGGGCCCAGAGCTGGAAATCATTTTCTTTTCTTCCTTCTGCCCTTTCTCTCACTTCCTAGCACTGTCACTGCTCAGGTCATCCCCATACACACTCTGAACCAGTCTTACCAAGAAATAATTTACTCAAACTTTATGATAACACGTTGCACCAGTGCTGTGTCCTTCCCTGGGCTCAAGAAGTCCAGTGAACAATGAGTCAATGTTATTAACCAGTAAGGGATCTGTGTGGCAAAGAGATGAAATATTTAGTTTCCAGAATCAGACTTTTGTGATTTAAATCCTGCCCCTGCCTCTTCTGAAATCTGGGACCTTGAGCCAGTAACTCGATTTCTCTAAGTTTCCACTTCCCCATTTGTGAAACAGAGCTAATACTAGAACCCAACTGATGGAATTGTTGGGAGAATCAACATATCTCAGTGAAGCATTCAATACATGTTGACCACCACCATCATCCACATCTACCCTCCGAGACAAAAAGATTGGGTGAGTTCAACTTAATGCCACCGATCTACATGGCAGATAAAGAGTCAGACACCAGAGAATGGGTCCCATCTCTGTCAAGAATCTTTGCACAATACTAGACAGCTGGACCATTCTCTCAGCTCCCAAACTTTGATCTAACTAAAGACACAGGGGATCCACCAGCCTGGTGATATGGTCTGCAAGAAACACTTTCCCCAGATTTTAAACCAGGCCTTCTAATTGGTAGAATCTTGAAACTGAAAGGCATCTCTTTGATCATCTGGTTCACACTGGCAGAGATAGAGGTGCCCAGAGAAGTCACATGATTGGCTAAAGGACACACCCACCTCCCACACGAATCCAGCTCTCCTGACCCTGCACCCACTGCTTTCCTGTGCACCACACTGGATAAGGGGAAGAAACAGCAGCAGTGGAAGGTGGTGCCCTGGGCTGTGAGCAGTGCATATTCTTTTCGGTCCTGAAGTCCTGGACTAGGTTCAGAAAGAACTAAGCCAGCAGGACGCCCTGGGGATCTTGGCAGGATGGGACATTTGGGTTCGTGCGTCCTTTGTTTTAAAGAGTCTGCTTCCTTCCCTGGCTATATTTAATGGTTCGCCTCCCTTGCACCTTGGTGGAGCTTAGTGTTTTCATGGAGAACCCACAATTACCTTTCCTATTTGGATCCTAAAGGACTAGAGAGAGGAGACGAAAGAAAAATGAACCAAAAAGAAAAACAGCTGACTTGAAAATAGGATGTTCCATATTCCCAATAAATTCAGTAAATTCACCTTTGTTTCACAGAGAGGGTTACCCATAAGCCAAGCTGGATGAACCACTGGTTGGAGGGCGGGAGGCAGGTGAGAAAGTCTAAGTTTGAGTCCTTAGGGGCTGCCCGAGAGACTAGCCCAGAGGTCACTTTTCTCCCCCAGGCCATTGCTAGCACTCTCCACTGCCCTCCTGTTCTGGGAGAGGGTCTTGTGAGAAATCAAATCCCAATCTCACTGCCTCCTGGAGACCTGGCCACCAATGGTGAGACTCTCCACCTGCCCTCAGGCACACTTGGTGCCCTGGGCTTCGCACTGTGCAAAGAAGAAGAGCTAAGCGAGCATGGAGCATTTGGTGGGTGGGGGTTGTGCATTCTTGAGCCCTGCCTCTCTCTGGCCACACAGAAGGTCCGTTGTTGGGGAACAAGGGCCTCGGTACTCCACACACACACCCTTGCAGAACTCCACACACACACCCTTGCAGAAGGTCTGTTGTTGGGGCTGTCCTGCCAGAAGCTCCTCCCTGTCTTTTGCCTGCTCCTACTGTGCCCTCTAGTGGAGGGACCACTCCTGCTGTGTGACATTTCTAGAAAAGCCACTGAAGGATGAGAAGGCTGGTTAGAGGGAGCCCTGCTACGCTGTGCAGGTGGATAAAGAGATGCCACCAAACCCCACTCCCTCTCAGCCTCTGACTCAGGATCGCCCTCTAGCGGAAGCTAGGTGAGGCACGTGGTCCAATCCTGAAGCCACTGCAAGTGCCGCCTTTTAAGTGTCGCTGTTAATACGTGAATTCTTAAAGGCAGTAGAAGTCTTTTCCGGTTCCATGTGAAAACCCTGAACCAACTCCTTTCCTCCAACCCATTAAATCACCGCAGGATGGTAGAGGGTTTGGGATGAGGAAAATGCTACCCAGAACGTGAACATGAAGACCAAGCTCACGTGATGGTTGGAAAGAGCCAGAGGACCAGCCAAAGCTCAGGTGCCCATTCCACGCAGAAAGGCCTTTTCCACCTCTGTTAGGATCAGAATATATCTTTGAAAAGAAATGATCGTGTTCCCTCCTCCAGGAAAACTGGAGAAATTGGCTACGGTAGCCTACTCTTAAAGCGTCTCATGGAATTTCAAATGAAGCCCCAGGTACCCCGGGGGATACTTTTCCATCATTCACATTATCTTGCACAAGATGATATGTGGTGTGCAGAAGCAGCTACTTGTCTTCTTGGCCAGACTTAGGGGCACGTGAACTGGCTTCTCCACATCTAAGAACTACTTGATGGGGTGAGTGCCCAGGGTTCAAGTCCCGTCTCCTCCATTTCTAATCCAGCTTCCTGCTCCTGGGCACCATGGGAGGCAGCAGATGATGCTCAAGTACTTGGCTCTCTGCCACCCGTGTGGGAGACCTGGGTTGAGTTCCAGGTTTCTGGCTTCAACTTGGCCCAGCCTCAGCTGTCACGGGCGTTTGGGGATTGAACAAGTGGATGGAGGCGCTCTCTCTTCTCTCTGTTTCTCTCTGCGTGGGTATGTGTGCATGTGCCATTCAAATAAAATTTAAATAAATAAAATTAGAAAACTCCTGTGCAAAATTTTGGGAAGATTAAAAGAGTAAGCATTCAGTAAGTGCCATCTGCTTCACATTGGAATTAACAGTCTTAAATCTGATCTACGATGCTATGTAGAAGCCCGGTCAGGAGCAGAAGAGAGCCCACAACCCCACAAGTTGCCAGGCGTGTGGCCACCACTGTCCATTCTGCAGAATGAGGCCCTCAGCTCGGGCCCCTGGTCTCCAGCGTAGGGCCCAATTTCCCCGGGGCTGACCTAGAGTGCCCCTTCCTCACCTGTGTACCTTCGTGGTCTGTTCAAAGGAGGCAGCATTACACATGGAGCCAAAGAAAGAAAAACCGGAGCCAGGCCTGGAACAAGACAAGAAACCCAGACTAGACTGCGTCACCAGCAGCGAGAGCTTCGCGAGCTCCGGCTTCCAGGAAGATAAAAGTCTGAGCGATGCTGAGGAAGAGGAGGGTAGGTATCAAGTCCTTCCTGTCCTGCGGCCTGGGATATTTTTATAACATACTGTGCATCCCTGAAATTGTTTTCTTATTTCTCGCCCTTAATAAACATCCGTGGGAGACTCCAAGGGTAGTGGCCTGAGGAGATAAGATTTGAATTAAGATTATTTAGAGTTACTCATTCTGACAGGGACAGAATTGTCCCTCCCGGTCCCCCACCCTTCAGGGCCTCTATGTCTTCAGGGCTCATCCTCTGGCCCCACCGTGCTTAGGTGAAATGGGCTGGAGGGCCTGGAACAATCTCTGCTGCTCATGTTGGAACTCAGATGCTCTTGCAAATGAACTCTGACCCACATGTCGCTTTGGTTTATGTTTTGCTAACCTTGTTCCACTACATTGGGATTCGGTGGACTCACAAGCGCCCTGACAGTTACGGTGCTCATGTTTTCCAGACTTGGATGAGTTCCACAAGCAGCCCATCACCATGGAAGATCTGATTTCGTACAGTTTTCAAGTGGCCAGGGGCATGGAGTTCTTATCGTCCAGAAAGGTCAGTCTGGTTCTTTACAGTGGCTCTGCTTTGCCAGGCTTGCACGCCATCTTAGCAACAAGTCCATTTCTAATCCCCCACCCTGCTTACACCTGCAGCTTGAAGTGTAGGATGATTGTCACCACACGAGCCTTCATTTGCCCGGATAGGACAAGGTTTAAGGATGATGAACTTTGGACTTCAGCAGGCGGAACCGGTTTCCAGGGACAAACGTCATCCCGGGGTTTGGGCTTCTCATTCTGGCAACCGTTCTGCCCGGCTGGCTGATTTTCAAACACTGGCCAGAATCTCAGAATCTGTGACTCCCCAGGAGTGCTTCTAGTAATACAGCCCTGGAGGGCCCTCCCCCAAGGCGGCAGCTGGCGACAGATCTGCCCTGAGCAGCTCGAGATACAAGGCTTGGCTGGGGTGGGGGAGGGGAGTTTGGGTCACTAGAAGACCTCAACTTGCCAGCAACCATGCTGACCAGGGCACCACCTGCAAACAGTAGCCCGGTGCTTTTGGCGCTTTTCTTGGCTTCAGGGCCTTGAGGGACCTGGCTTTGCAGAGACGCGCTGTGTGTTTACGGTCACCGTGTGCTCGCCAGCCGCTTCCTTTGCCGCATGTGAAACGGATCAGGGAATTAAGACTGATGGCCCCCAGAAGGCACAGGAAACCAGTCGGTTAAATCAAGGAAGTGCATTGATTCTGCGGCCGTCTTTATTATAGTGCATTCATCGGGACCTGGCAGCCCGGAACATTCTTTTATCTGAGAACAATGTGGTGAAGATTTGCGACTTTGGCCTCGCCCGGGATATTTATAAGAACCCCGATTATGTGAGAAAAGGAGATGTGAGTAGGGTTTGGTGTTTATTTGACTCCTTTATACTCTGTCATTCTCAGACCACAGGCTGAAGCCCTCAGTAAATATTTGCACTTCCTCGGCTGTAGCCGCCGCAGCCGCCACGTGCTCCTGGTGTAGGATACACAGGCTCTGCCAACCAGACAGCCCTGGCGCGGGCTTGGAAGGGCTGTGTGTCCTGCTCCTGTGTGTCCCTCATCCCTGGCTTGGTCCCTGTCCTTGGGGCGGAGGCCCTGGTCAGATGCTCTCCTTCCCTCCCACGCACTCCTGGGGGAGTTGCTTGTCCCACTGAAAAGAACAGCCTGGACTCTCCCCCTCGAATAAACCGGATGATGGATTCAGCAGGTGTGTGTGCGTCTCAGGAAAGGGTGGGGTCGGCGGCGGCCGGGCGCAGTGTCTCCCTGCTGGCTTGTGCAGTCGCCCCTGCTCTTCTTGTTTGTGAACACCGTGTGATTTTCTCCTTCCGTGCCTGACCTCCTGTGGCCTCCGGACTCCTGTCTGGACGCCACTGTGGACTCATCAGACTCCAGTGGGCAGGCTGATAGCCAGAGAAGGCCCCACCCCCACAGCTTCTGCTTCAGGAAGCCTTGGTGGGGCCTGAGAACTTGCATTTCTAGCACACTGCCAAGTGATTCTGCCAGAGCTGCTCCCAGGACTTGGAGACCCAGTGTCCCACACTCCCTCATCAGAGGGGACAAAACACACGTCCCGTGGAGCCCCACTGCGCAAAGCTGCCATCTGGCCTTTTTCTCTTTGCTATCTGTCCGTGTTTGTTTCAGCTTCTTCCCGCCCTCCTCTGTCTTAGCCATCCCCATCCATATATAGTGGCAGGCCTCATTCACTGGGATGCTTGCTCTATGAAACAGAAGGGAGATTTGCATGCTTGAAAATATTTCTTTCTAAATATATATTTTCTGAAAACCAAATACTAAATGTTTAAACTCTAAGTCAGCTTCCCCTTTTCCTGCACCTTTGCCCACTCTCCCTATTCAGAAACTTTTAGAATCCTGCCTTTTTGCCTTTCAAATCATCTTCCTTGGAATTAAAAAATCCTAGAAATCACCAATTTTCAGGATGCCTTCTAATTCAAACCAGTCTTTTCTAAGCCCTTACGTGTTCCTATGGAATGTAGAATGTTTGGGGGAGGATTCCTTTTTAAAGTTTTTTTTTTTTTTTTAATATTTATTTGCAAGTCACAGAAAGAGGATAGACAGACACACACAGAGAGACATCTCCCTAACCCCCTGCAGCAGTTGGGGCTGGGCCAGGTTGAAGCCAGGAGCCAGGAACTCAACCTGTCCCTCCCTCGTGGGTGGCAGGGACCCACACACTTGAGCCATCACCGGCTGCCTCCGCGGGTGAACGTTAGCAGGAAGCTGGGATCCGAAGCAGAGCAGGGACTGGAACCCAGCGCTTCACCAATGTGGCATGCATCTTTACCCCGCACCAAACGCCCGCCCAGGGGCAGAAGGATATTTCACGGAGCTGTAGAGAATCTTCTGGACACACCAGAGGGGCTTCCTAAGCGTGTGTTGCCCTCATGGGCCTCAGCTCAGCATGGCGTAGGAGCGCACGGCAAAACGTTGATAGAAAATGTGTATTATGAAAAACACATGGATTACTTTTTTTTGGCACCAAAATAAACTCACTTTTTAATTCCATTTTGCTTTCACTGGGGTCCGTCTGGTAGCAGAGCAATGTGCGCGGTGAGAGTGCTCTCCCTGTTAGGAAGCCGGGGCTGCTGTAGGAAATGATTTCTGGGCCAAGTGTGATCTGGGAGGTGACCCTTGGGCACGTGGGTTGCGGCTGCTTTGTGTTCTTGACCTTCTGCTCACAGTCACCCTGCTTCCTTCAGACTCGACTTCCTCTGAAATGGATGGCTCCGGAATCCATCTTCGACAAAATCTACAGCACCAAGAGCGACGTGTGGTCCTATGGAGTCCTGCTGTGGGAAATCTTCTCCCTAGGTAAACCTGGGCAGGGGCAGCGGTCAGACAGCCCAGAAGTGCTTGCCCCTGGGAGGGACACCACCTTCAGATCAGCCTGTGAAACAGCTGCCAAGTCCTAGGGAGGCCTGGGTCCAGGGAGACGCTCGGATGGGTGTTAGCATTGTGTGCACCCCTTGCTGTGGAAAGGGTCAGTAGGGTCATCAGTGGCTTACACAGATGGCAGAAAAACTGAGGTCAAGTTTATCTTTCTCTGCTCCATGCCCCCTTCTCCTACTTCCTCAAACAGCCAGCTCCCTTCCCCTTCGCCCCCTACGCTACCTCCCCTGTCAGAATTTCTTCTTAGAGAGGCCTTGATAAGCACACTGAACCAGTAGAGAAGGTGCTGTTAGAAACAGGAGGCCTTTCTAGTGCTTCTAGTACCTACTAGCACCTTCTAGTACTTTCTCGTGACATTATCATTACACAGTCCAGGACCCTGGTTTACGATAAAGAACAGTGGTTGTATTTATTCTGCTGGCAGCGGCATCCACGGTGGGTGGCTAAAAGCCGTGCTCCAGGTCCCATGTACACAGATGCACAACAAGCCCACATCTGCTCACAGACATACAGCACAGACCTGAGGCCTCCCTAACTCGGGTTCTAGCCAAGAGTCTTTTGGGCTTTGCCAGAGATTTGCCTTTGCAGCCCATCGGAGCAAAAGCCACCGGGTAACATCCCTGGTTTCCTGTAATGTGTGAAAACGATTCGCCTGCTTTAATGACAGGCACCTGCTGCTTCCAGTCTTTGAAAGCAGCCTGGCGGCCACAGTGATCCCTCAATGACACAGTGCCAGCACCGCGCGTCTCCCAGCTGCTTCCTACCAGCAGCGATCCCTGGAAAGTGCAGACAAACAAATGCTGGGGTCGAGTAGGGTCAAGGGCTGGGACAGAACAGACTGGGAGGCCTTGGCCACCCCTACCCAGTCTAGAGTCTCCGTAAAAGTTGGAAAGTGACAGGAGGATCTTGGACATTGGCAAAGGCAGCATCGAGGCGCTTCTAGCATCTGTAAGTCTGCAGTCTCCTGACCCCGGGCAGCCCTGGCCTCACACCGTTCAGTCTGGACCTGGAGCCCAAGGCCTGTCCCCACTCCTAGTTTCCCTGTGCCGCAAGATATTGGTGAAAAAAAAAGTAGGGAATCCAAATCATCCTCCCCCAGGGAGGTAGGGAGGATCCACAAGTCCATTGGCTTTTAAAGGAGAGGTTCATTTACCCGGGCCTGAGCCTCCAGTGACCATGCCCCTTCCCTGACAATGAGGAAACCAGAGAGGCCTGAGAGCATCAGACCCCCAGCACTGTGGGCCTGGCCAACCACGCATGTGTCGCCAGCTGGGGTCCGTTGAGCCCCTCCGTGCGTGCGTGCATGTGTGTGTGTGTGTGTAGCTGCACGCTGGAGCCATCCCTGGGAATGTATACCTAAGATGTCACTCTAGTGGAAGGGCCGTTTGTAGCCTGCAGCCGTAACGTGCCCTATGCCTCGTGCCCTGCCCCCCCCACCCAGGTGGGTCTCCATACCCAGGAGTGCAGATGGATGAAGACTTCTGCAGCCGGCTCAAGGAAGGCATGAGGATGCGGGCGCCTGACCACGCGACCCCTGAAATGTGAGCACTCTCCCCACTTCCTCCACGGCGGCCCCCAGAGAGCGCTGGGGTGGGTGTGGAGCGCCCCCTCCAGGCGGCGGGCCCCCTCAGCCCGCTGCGGGTTGCGCAGGGTACACAGTGGTCCGCCTGTCCCTCACCCACTCCCCTCCTGACCCCTGCCGCGGCTTTGCAAGGCCTGCAGCTGGGAAGTGAAGTTAGACTCTGGGTGTCTGGGCTGAATCTAGGCCAGAGGGCTAGACCACCCAGGAAGTGAATGTGGGACCTTGGCCCTCCTCACCTGGTTGGGAGCCAAATGAATTGGGGACAGAGGGCTGCAGGCTGCTGTGGACCACTCCTCCGTCTGCACCACGGGCCCACAAGGGGCTTGGTTCAGGCTGTAGGAGAGGAAAGGGGAGTTTCCTGACAGAAGCCGTAACATCTTCCACAGCGGGCTAGCTGGGCACCATAAGGGCTTTGGAATCGGTTCGAGAGGCGCAGGCCTAGAGCCCTAGCGGTGGCCCCCTGCTGTGCCTTCCTGGCGACCCTGGGGGGAGCCCCACCCGCCTCTCTGGGGCACTCCTCCTGAGCCCTGTGCAGGTCCTGCACTTGGAGGCCAGGGCAGGAATGCGATGACACCTGCAGTTTCTTTGGCACTGCTGACAAAGGCTTTGGGCCTCCAGGAGGCGGCACTAGGTTTCCTGGCCTGGCCTGACCTGGCCTGGCGGGCGGCCCTCTCCCTCCCATCCGCACAATGGGGTCCTGTTCGAGGCGTTTGGGGAGGAGCTGGAAGGAGTTAAGGAAATGCGGGCTCGGCCAAAGGGCAAGGCCACTGCTCTTTCCTGGTGTCTCAGGACAAGGCTGGGGAGACCCAGGCTGGGGAGCTAGCTGGGTGACGGGGCCAGGACTCAGGCCTGCAAAGACTCAGGCAGGGGCAGAGGACAGCAGGCACAGGGCCTGCGCTCTTCCATCCTGCCTGGGGTCCTCACCAGGGAACGGCAGAGCTGGAGGCAAGAGCCCCTCGGGAGAGCTAGGGACCAAGTTAGATTAGCGCCGGGAGCTGGCCTGGGACGAAGAGTGTGGAAGGCTGTGGGAGTCTCAAGTTTTTTGCTTCCCCAGAACTTGGCCAGAGAAGCAAACCCCAGGAGACCTGACTTTGCACCTCCTGGTTTCCCCGCTGATTTCCCACGCATCTCCTGGTCTGGAGGTCCTGGCATCGGCCTCTGAACTGGACAGACGCTGTGATGAGACGCTGTGTCTGCCGTCAGCTCAGCAGCGATGGAGACACCGTGGGAGCTCAGTCCCCTGGACCCACAGGGTCCTGCAGTGTGGGGGCTGTGAGATAGCAGAAGACCCCGCGTGTCTGGCGGAAGCCCACTCCCACTCCATCCACTGTGCCCCCTCTGCGCCTTGCATCATCTGCAATCCGTGGGACTCAGTTCTCCTTACTAACAGTGATGACAGTAATTACAAGTACTATGGAGTCACATTCAGTCACTCAGCATTTCTCCAGTGCTCTAAATGCTAGCCAGTAGCCACTAGCCACTGTTTTAGAGGCACTGTTAACATTACATTGATTGATGGACCTAATGCTCATAGCAGCCCAATAGGATAGGTGTTATTATTATAATACCCATATTACAGATGAGAAAACTGAGGCACTGGACATCTCCATGATTTGCCCAAGGCCACATTGTTAATAAGTTAAGCAAACTTGGTGTGAGTCCAGATGTCCTATATACGTGCAAGGTCTCTTTCCAGTTCTTTATCCACGTTCTGAAACAAAAGAACTCTGACGGTACAAAGTTGCATCTGTTCCGGACTAAACTTCCTTGGGCTTTATCAGACTTTCAAGTCTTTACATGAACTGCACCCGGGGTCCCCGGAACCCCAAGCAGTCACTAGAGAGAGGCTCAGCTCTGGGGGAGGGGAACATTTCTGGGAGAAACATCCAAACGTGACGGGAAGCTTTGTGAAAGGTGCGTGTGGGAAGCCAGAGCTCAAGCCCTCAGCGTCTCCCCAAGCACATGGAAGCAGAGGCAGTCAGTGATGGCCGTCTGGTCTGTTCCACCAGCAGGAGGACCCGGGAGAGGACAGCGCTCTCGGCTTCTCAGAACTGGGCTTCTGAACTTGGCCGAAAGCCGTGTGCACTTGGGAACTTGGGCTATGACAGCTTGGAATGGAAACACTCTTCCCATAGGCCTCTCATCCCGGGTTTGTGGGCAACTAGTGTCTCTTTATGACACCTGTTGACTTGGTGGTGTGAAAGCATAGAATGCTGAACCATTGGTTTCCCGCCCAAGCCTGTTTCATCAGATGTCTTTCAATAAGAGAATAAGCAGTGGATTTTCTTCTTCCTTTGGTGCGAAGCACAGTGCCTTCTAGACAAGAGGAGTGGAATCTAGGAATGAGAAGTGACATAGCAGCAAGTGGCTGAAGGTGGTCCCTGTTGCTAGTTTCAGCAGAGAAGCCAGGGAGGGTCGCGCTGGGGGCTGCGCCTCTCCCCTACACCTGCTGGCCACTGTGTGCGGTGAGCCGCTGGAAAGACTGCGCTCGCTACTGCCTGTGGCCCAGGCTCCTTTTTGTTTTCCTGGTCTGAGCCTTTCTTGCCCTGGCTGTCTTCCATACACTCTGCAGGTACACATTTGATGTTCTTCCAACTGCCTCGGGCCACTTGTTGATGGCTGGAGAGACAGGGTGACGCAGAGGCTAGTCCTGGAGCAGCCAGGTGCCTCTGGCCACAAAGGCCCCGAGCCCTCACTCCCTGGTGCTGCTGATCAGTGATGGCTGGGACTCTGGGGGCCATCTCACTGGCCACGGGGCCCTCGCAGCTCTTTCGGAGCCAGTTCACCCCATCCCACTCTGCAGGGGTCGGGTCCTGTGGGTACAGGAGATGAGATACAGGGCGGAGGGCACCCAGAATCCCCTTTAAAGTTCAAGTTTGCACGGAGAAGAAGGAGCGGGAGGCCGTCGTCCAGAACCACATGTGGATGCCAGGTTCCCCTGCCTCTCCTGGGCCTAACGCATAGCCTAGGACACAGCCCTGGGACACTCTGCTTTGCCTCGCTGAGAGCATTTTCTGCAGGTCAAGCTCTGGCCGACCTCGTAGCAAAGCAGTGCTGTGAAGCCGTTACTGCCAGGCTGGTAGGGTGGGAGAGAGGCCCGGGAGGCCCTTGTTTCGCATTTCAGGCCTGGGAACGGCCACACTGCCTCCCAGTAACTGGCCTGGTGTTCAGACTCCGCCTCCCTCGTTTCCTGTCACTGCTCCCCCCCTTTCTCACCACCTGCCTGGACGGTTGGCACCTGCCTCTGCTGAAGCGCTCAGAATCCAGAGATGGATCTCGCTTGTCCGTTTACCCCCGCCTCCTCTCTCTGTTTTGTTACCTTCCTGTATTCTTACCATCTTCGTCACCTCCCGTGCTTTGAAATAAAATAGGGCCACACTGGTGAGATAATTGGTATTGTTGGGGCAACCTGAAGGCACAGATCTAAGACGAGACAGGGACAGGAGCAGGCACTGGAATTCCTCAAGTTTTCCCCTGAAACACGTAACTCCCAGCTAACGAGTGATGCCTGCAGCCTGGCTGAAGTGCCCGTGCCAGCAGCAGAGCCATCTCTTCCCGGTGACTAGGCTGGCTGCCTTCAGCAGCTGTTTGTCACAGGCTTAACGTGCACCAGCCCTGGGCTGGGGGCGGGGCACAGAGACGCCAGTCCCTGGCGATATGATGCTGCCTGGCTGGTTCTGACCCAGTTCCAAAGGCCCAGCCATTCAGGTTCATATCTGACGCAGTCCAATGGGGTAGCCGAGAATAAATGTCCCTCACGAGAATAAATCCCAACCCCAGCGGTGCAGCGTGGGTTTTGCCGGGGGTGCGGTCAGAGTGCATCTGCAGATGTGAGCGCGAGAGGAGCCTGCTGCCTTTGCCTGTGACACGTCATATTTGCCTGGGGGCGGGGGAGGCCAGTTGGTAATAAGCAGCAGCTCTGCATTGCAACGGGAGAGGAATCAGCCCTACGCAGGCACCTCCGCACACGAC